>NW_020955186.1:945015-994396 GCF_900497805.2 Vombatus ursinus
ACACACACACACACACACACACACACACACACACACACACACACACATATATATTTAACTAAGTAAAGAGGCCATTCTCTGCTTCATTTCTTATCTAGCTTTAATCACTGAATGGGCCTTGCTTCAGTCAATCTGAGACCTGCTAAAGATCTTATTGACTTTTCTTTTTTTTTATTTTCAGGCAATTGGGGTTAAGTGACTTGCCCAGGGTCACACAGCTAGTAAGTGTCAAGTGTTTGGTCTGAGGCTGCATTTGAACTCAGGTCCTCCTGACTTCAGGGCCGGGTGCTCTATCCATTGAGCCACTTAGCTGCCCCTAAAGATCTTAACTTAAAAAGGTCAAGGTCTCCCACTGCATCCAGGGCCATCTCTAGGCCTCTGCATCTGTTACTCACCACTGGACCCAGATGGCTCTGGAGGAGAAAGTGAGGCTGATGACTTTACATAGCCCTCCCTCACTTAAATCCAATTTACTTGCATGTCATGGCATCACCTCCCTGATGTCATGGTCCTCTTCAAGAACAAAGGAAAACAACAACAAATTTCCTATTTATCCTGTATATAACTTACTTTGTATATATCTGTATGCATGTTGTCTCCTTCATTAGATTAAAGGCTCCTTGAAAGTAAGAATTGTCTTTTACATCATTTTTGTATCCTAGCACATAGCTCAATTCCTGGCGCACAATAAACACTTAATAAATGTTTATTGATTGATTTAATGATTGATTCAATAAAAGCTTTCCAGGTTGAGATACTGGACTGAATCTAATCAGCTGAATTGTAACAAGGAAAAATGTAAACTCTTTCACTCAAGACCAAGAAAAAAATCACAAGTACTACTTAGGGGAAGCATTCTTAGACAACAAATGTTCTATAAACAAATTCTGGGTATTTTAATGGATTGCAAATTCAAGATGTCAGTAATGTCATTTTGAAGCTAAAAAGTCTAATGCAGTCATTGGCTTGGTTCTGAGAGGCATATTTTTCAGGAAAAAGAAAAAAAAATTAGTACCATTATGCACAGCTCTTATTAGAAGTCATCTATTATGATTAGTCACTTAGTGATTTTATATTTAATCTTGGATGTAATGCCTTAAGAAGAATGTTGATAAACTGGATAAATTCCAATAGAAGGCAACCAGGATGGTAAATGATCTTGAGTCAAAGATCATATGAGGATCATTTGAAGGCTGTGGGACTTTTTAGATTGCAGAAGAGAATGGTTTGATAGTTGTTGTAAGATATTTGGTAAACTGTCATGTGAAGGAGGGGGAATTCCTGTTATGTTTGGCAACAAAGGACAGAACCAGGAGTAAAGGGCAAATGCTGAAAACAGGTAAATTCAGTGTCACTTCAAGAAAAACAAAAGAACAAAAACAAACAATAAAACAAAATGTAACATTACTCCCAAACAGTTTTAGAGTGTTCCAAATTGGAAAGGCCTGC
This sequence comes from Vombatus ursinus, assembly GCF_900497805.2. Taxonomy (NCBI): domain Eukaryota; kingdom Metazoa; phylum Chordata; class Mammalia; order Diprotodontia; family Vombatidae; genus Vombatus; species Vombatus ursinus. The sequence goes on from NW_020955186.1 coordinate 946,465, forward strand.
CTTGAGTTGTTGGTTATCTTCTTTGAATATCTTTAAGAAGATTTGAGTTGATTACATATTGGGTATGTTATAGTGAAGATTCCTCATATGTGCATCTCTAGATGGCCTCTTAGGTCCATTACAACTTTCAAATGTCTGTGATTCTGGAAATTTTAAATTTTCCTGGTTTGGGTAAAATATTTGTTAGTTGGGGTACTGGTACAAAAATATTTAGTTAGGTATACATATATTAACATTTCACTACATTGATAATGATATTTGATTATTTGATTGTTTTATTTTATAGTAAAATAAATTGCTAAAGTAAATTAAACAATTAATGGATGTTTAGGATGTATACTATTTCAATAAGCTGTGTAGCATGGATAAAAATGATGACTTTGGTACCATAAGACTTAGGTTAAATTTGTGCTTCAGATACATACTAACTATTTGACCCTTGATAAGACATTTAGCCTCTTAGTGCTGTAGGCTTTTTCTAAGGCTATAAATTATACAACTCTTCCAAAGCTTTCTTCTTAGAGGGAGTTTTTTAATAGTAATGTAATCACAGGTCTAGCCAAAGTGGGGTAAAAAGTTTTTAAAAGTAGTCTCTATGATAGAAATTATGAAGGAAGAAAAAAAAAAGAAAAGCTATTATACCTCCCCTCAAGGAGCTTACAATCCAGTTAGGAACTTAGAATACAGGAAAATATAATAAAAAAATACACCAATAAAGAAAACTAACATAGTATAATAGATAATAAATGGTATAACAATTTAGAGAAAGAAGACAAAACCATATGTTGAAAAGTGAAATTCAGTTATACTCAGTTATTACCAAACTTTTTTTTTTTTGGCCAAAATCATGTGAATATCATTCTGATAGTAACTTTCCCTAATTTCCTAAATAATGCTTAAAGACAAAAAAAAAGTGATAGCCAGAGAGTGTATTCCTTATAAAAAATGGAATGAGTTGGTAGTAAAAGCCAAACCTGCAAAACTATTACAAATGTCAGACTAATTGAAGAAAATAGGAGCTATTTTTCTGGAATCCAATGCATATGCAGGCACACAATACCTTATATTTTATAGGACTTTATCATTTTACTTTATACAGTCATTTCTGTGAAGACAGGAAAATGGACCTAGTGATTTTTCAAAAATTATTCTAGTTATTTAATATTAATAGATCTCATCATTTTTGCATATGGAAGTTCTGTATTTCCATATTTCCAATTCAAACTTAATTTTCAAATACATGACTGAGCATTTTGCAATAGCAAATGTAGGCTAAGTGGTTTACTTATATGCAGAAGTCAAAACTGCAGTAGTAAATTACATGATTCTGACCAGATGATCGAGACTATCAATATCAAAAGTGATAGTCTTCAACTAGGCACTTTTCAATATGAGGAAAGTAAAGGAAACATAATATCATTAGTTCATTTTTTATTCATTTTTTATTCAAATATTATTTTGTTTTTCCCAATTACATATTAAGAAAAAAAATTTAGCTTTCATTTTTATAAGATTTTGAATTCTAAATTTTTCTTCTCCTTCCTCCCTTTCTGAAAATGACAGGCAGTTTGATACGGTTTATGCATGTGCTATTATGTACAATATATTCCCATATTTGTCAGTTGTAAAAGAAGAGGCCAAAAGGAAATAAAATGATGAGAAAGAATAAAATAAGTGAAAAATAATACTTCGATCTGCATTTTGAGTCCATCCATTCTTTATCTGGATATAGATAACATTTTGCTCTTGTCTTGGATTGTGTTGCTGAGAAGAGCTGAGTCATTGATAGATGATCATTACATGATGCTTGTTGATACTCTGTAAGATGTTTTTCCTGGCTCTGCTCATTTTACTCTGCATCAATTCCTACAAGTCTTTCCAAGTTTTTTATTGAAATATTCCTGTTCATCATTTCTCATTGAACAATAGTATTCCATTACATTCATATTCTACAACTTGTTCAGCTATTCCCCAAATGATGGTTATCCCCTCAATTTCCAATATTTTTTTTTTTACCATGAAAAGGGCTGCTATAAATATTTGTGCATGTGTAGGTCCTTTTCCCCTTTCTGTGATAATTGATCTCTTTAGGATACAAACCCAATAGTGTTATTTCAGGATCAAAGGGAATGCACAGTTTTATAACCCTTTGGGCATAGTTCCAAATTGCTCTCCATAGTTTTTTGGATCATTTCACAACTCAACAAACAGTGCATTAGTATCCTAATTTTCCCACATCCTCTCCAACATTATCATTTTCCTTTTTTGTCATATTAGTGACAATCTGATTGGTGTGAGGTGGTACCTCAGAGTTGTTTTAATTTTCATTTTTCTAATCAAAGGTGGTTTAGAGCACTTCTTCATCTGCTCGTAGATAGCTTTGATTTCTTTATCAGAAAACTGCCTGTTCATATCCTTTGACCATTTATCAATTGAGGAATGGCTCATATTCTCATAAATTTGACTTAGTTTTTTTTATATATGTAAGAAATATGGCCTTTAACAGAGACACTTACTGTAAAGATTTTTTTTTTCCTAGCTGTCTGCTTTCCTTCTGATTCTTGGTTGAATTGGTTTTGTTTGTACAAAAGTTTTCCCATTTAATATGATCAAAATTATCCATTCTGTATTTAGTAATACTCTCTATCTCTTGTTTGGTCATGAATTCTTCTCCTCCTCATAGGTCTGACAAGTAGACTATTTCTCGCTCTTCTAATTTGATTGCTTCATTGTCTATGGTACCATTTAGCAAGATATAGTTTGCTTCCTTATGCCTTTTCATTAGGTATATTTTTACTTTTACTTTGTCTAAGATCAGGATTGTTATCCACTCTATTTCAGCTGAAGCATGATAGATTCTTCTCCATCCTCTTATCTTTACTCTCTGTGGTCTCTCTGCTTCAGCTATGTTTCTTGTAAGCAACATTTTGTAGAGTTCTGGTTTTTATCTACTCTGCCATTTGCTTTCAACATATGGGGGAGTTCATCCCATTCACATTCACAGTTGTGATTACTACCTGTGTATTTCCCTCCATCTTATTCTTCCTCCTGTTTGTCCTGTCTCGTTTCATCCTTTCCCACCTCACCAGTGTTAGGCTTCTGTCTACCACTTCCCCTGACTCATGTTTCCTTATCTTAGCCCCCCTCACCATTTACTTAATTTCCACCCCTCCTACTTTCCTGTTGGGTAAAATAGATTTCTATATTCAACTGATTGTGCATATTATTCTCTCTTTGAGGTAATACTGATGAAAGTAAGGTTCAAGTGATGCCCATAGCCACCCTCTCTTCTTGCCCTTCACTGTAATAGGTCTTTCTTGCCTCTTCACGTGAGACAATTTACACCATTCTACCACTCCTTCCTTCTGTACTCATTATGCTCCTCTTTCTCATTCCTTAATTTTTTGTGTCATTCCCTCAAATTCACCTTATACCTGTATCCTCTATGTATATTCCCTTTATCTGTAATGTTAGTGATACAATTTTTCCTATTTTTTTATTAATTTATTTTTAGTTTTGAACAATCACTTTCATAAACTTTTGAGTTTTAATTTTTTCTCCCCCTTCCTCTCTCCTCTCCCTCCCTAAGATGGTGCACAATTTTATATAGGCTCTACATATACATTCCTTTTATACATAGTTCACATTAGTCATGTTGTAAGGAAAAATTAAAACCAATGGGAAGAATCACAAGAAAGAGGAAACAAAACAAAACAGAAGAAAAAGAGCAAATAATATGCTTTGATCTGCATTCAAACTTCATAGTTCTTTCTCTGGATGTGGATAGCATTTTCCATCATGAGACTTTTGGAGATGTCTTAGATCCTTACCTTGTTGAGAAGGGTTAAGTCTATCAAAGTCAGTCATCACACATTGTGGCTGGTAGTGTGTACAAAGTTCTCCTGGTTCTGCTCACATCACTCAGCCTCAGTTCATACAAGACTTTCCAAGTTTTTCTGAAGTCTACCTGGTCATCATTTCTTATAGCACAATAGTATTCCATTACATTCATATACCACAACTTGTTCAGCCATTCCCCAATTGATGGACATCCTCTCAGTTTCCAATTCTTAGCCACCACAGAAAAAACTGCTATAAATATTTTCGTACATGTGGGTAATTTTCCCATTTTTATTATCTCTTTAGGATATAGCCCTAGAAGTGCTATTGCTGGGTCAAAGGGTATGCACATTTTTATAGTCTTTTGGGCATAGTTCCAAATTGCTCTCCAAAATGGTTGGATCATTTCACAATTCCACCAACAATGTATTAGTATTCCAATTTTCCCACATCTTCTCTGGCTTTTATCATTTTCTTGTTTTGTCATGTTGACCAATCTGATAGGTGTGATAGGTGGTACCTCAAAGTTGTTTTGATTTGCATTTCTCTAATCAATAGTGATTTAGAGCCTTTTTTCATATGACTATTGTAGTGATACAATTTTTAAGAGTTACAAATATAATCTTTCTGTGTAAGGATGTAAACAGTTTAGCTCTTTTGAATCCCTTATGTTTCCTTTTCCCTTTTTATATGTTTATGCTTATCTTGAGTTTTGATATTAGAGGTAGATTTTTTGGTTTAGTTCTGGTCTTCTCCATATGAAGGCTTGAAATTCTTCTATTTCATTGAATGACTATTTTCCCCTTCCTAGATTATGCCTAATTTTCCTAGGTAAATTATTCTTGATTGTAGTCCTAGCGCCTTTACCCTGTGGAATGTTATGTTCCAAGCACTTCAGTCCTTTAATACTGCAGCTGCCAGGTCCTATGTGATCTTGATTGTGTCTCCCCAGTTTTTGAATTGTTTCTTTCTGGCCACTTGTAGTATTTTTTCCTTGACATGATAGTTCTGAAATTTGACTACAATGTTCCTTGTTTTTATTTTGGGATCTCTTTCCTAAGGTGACTGGTGGATTTTTCAATGTCTAATTTGCACTCTAGTTCCAGAACATCAGGACAGTTTTCTCTGATAATTTCTTAAAAAGATGCTGCCCAGGTCTTCCTTTTGATTATGGCTTTCAGGTAGTCCAATGATTTTGATATTGTCTCTGCTGGACCTATTTTCCAGGTCAGTTCTTTTTCCCATTCAATATTTTACATTTTTCCCATTTTTTCTTCCTTTTGAATTTGTGTGATTGATTCATGATGTCTCATAGAGTCATTAGCTTCTACTTGCTCAATTCCATCTTTTAAGGTATTGTTTTCCTTGGTTAGCTTTTGTACTATTTTTACCCATTTGTCCAATTCTACTTTTTAAGCAGTTTTCCAGGCTGTTAATGCTTTTTTCATAATTCTCTTCCATCATTCTAATTTCTTTTCCCATTTTTTCTTACATGTTTTTAAGCTCCTTTTTGAACTCTTCCATGAGATCTTTCTGTGCTTGAGACCACTTCCCATTTTTCTATAGGGTTTTGCCCATCCGTATTCTGACATTGTTGTCCTCTTCTGAGTTTGTGTCTTTGTCTTACTTTTCACCATAATACTTTCTATGATCAGATTCTTTTTTTTTGGGGGGGGGGGTTTCTGCTCATCTTTTTTTTTTTTTCTTGCCTTTTTCCTCTCTTTTAAATTTGAGCTTTTCTCCCACAATGGAAGGGGCACTATCTCTGGCTTCTTGTGTTAATGGCTGCAGGCCATGGCTGTTTACCAGTGATGCAGTGATGTTGCTCTGAGGCTCGTGGGTGATCCTCATATTCGGTGCTGTACTGTGGTGGTGGTGTGGGTATTGGCTGGTGCTACTGGAGCCTGTAGGGATCTGGCAGCTTACCTGATGCTGAGCTGGAGTTCTAGTGGTGGTATATGCCGAGGCCCAGTGGGATGTTTCTGCATTTCCCAGTTGCTACACTGAAGCACGTGGCAGTTAGGCCTCTGGAGGCTGCCTGTTTGTCTGGAGTTATGCTGAAGCATGGCTGGGCCAATGCTGGCTGGCAGCTGCCTGTTTACTTAGGCACCTGTATGATGGTCGCCGACTTGCTTGACCCAGGCTGTGCTAAAGCATGTGGTGGTTCTCAGAGTTGGATTCTGCTTGTTCCCCTGGCTATACTAAGGGGTATCCTGGTGATTATGTCTGCCTGCTCCACCATGTTGTTACTCAGGATCTCTCTCTGATTTGCTGAGGTGAAGCCTGCTGCTGGCTTACTGGGATGCTTCTCATCCTGTGCTAAGCTCCCTTTTCACCCTGAGTGAGATCTTGCTGATTCTCCAAGTTTCTTGGGCTAGAAGATTGTTTCACTCTGTCTTTTTGCAGATTCTGCTGTTCCAGGACTTGTTTTGGGTCTTTATTTTATGGTTGTTTGGAAGTGAATATGGGAGAGTTGCAGTGTTTTACTGCTTACTCCACCATGATGGCTCCTGGAAATCGATCTTACCATTATCTTCTTATGAATCATTCATGTATTATTTATTCTTATTTGTTATTCCTAAATATGTGTAATTTACTTCTGTTCTCATCTCTTCACATCTTGAATCAATACCTTAGTCTACATCTTTGCATACTCACCATTATCATCTGGGAAAGTGTCTAATAATTATTATTTACATAATCATGGTGGAAATGTCTACATAGAATCTTCATTTAAAAAATGATGAACGTAACAATGTGTAGAATTGCTCGGGTAACTACATCTGAAAATTAAATGATCTTGGCATCATTTAGAAAACTTCTTTACTTTAGTTAGAGGGCTTACCAAGTGTACTGGCACCTTACTATTTTCTGACTTTTTGGATAACACAGTTTTCTCTCCCTTTCCTTCAGTACTTTGTGATTAATCACCCTGGAACATGAATCTTTCCTTATGGCCTTCTTATCCCCCACAACAGTTCTCTTGCATGCCAGCCCTATTTTCCCATTAATGAGTCCCTCTCATGGTCCCCATTTTAAGAAGCCCAAACTGGCCAATCGTCATTACCCTTCCTACTCTGTTTCTGACTTTCCATATTTCAGCAAACAATTCCTTTCCCCATCCACACATATTTTATATCCCTTAATGCCTCCTTTTCAGCTTTAGTAGACTGCCTTCCTCCATTTGAATATAAGCTTCCAGAAGACAGGGGCTGTCTTTTAGCTTGTTGTTTGTATCTCTAACAGTTTACCATAATGTAAGAGCTGAAACACAGAAAGAGCTTATTGTTCACCTGCCTTACTACAATCATGGTACATGAATGCATTAAAAAAAAAACTCAAATTTCTGAGCCCCTTTTCTTGTTAAGTTTTACTGTCATCTTCTGCTATGCTACAAGTGCCTTGTTACAGATGGACCTTTCAGGAAAGTCAGTAAATGATCTGAGGAAGGAAAGAAATGACTTTTTTGTCTTTGTTTTGTTTTTTGTTTTTTGTTTTTTTTTTTTTTATTCTGTGTAGTGAACAGGGGGGCATCAGGAAGAGAGAACTTCTTGAAGGAGGTGATATTGAAGGCAGGATATTTAGTGTTTCATTGTGAGAACAGTATGGTATTGTGTAAAAAACTAAAGACTTGGCTTTGATTTTCATCTCTACCATTTACTAACTGTATAACCCTAGTCAAGTCATTTAACTTCTCAGAGTTTAAGTTTCCTTACCAACAAAATATAAATTATCATAGCACAACCTCACAGAATTTTTATGATGAAAGTCCTATATAAATGATAGGCTTAATTATCATGGAGTTTATTTCAAACCAAGGGAGCTAGTCCAAGGAAGTGAGAAAGACTGAGATGTATTCAAAGAATAGAAATATGCATCATCAATGTGAGCAGAGTGAAAAATGCTGAAGAGTTTGATTGAAGCCAGATTTTGGACAGAAACCATCTAGGTTGTCATAAACTGCTGGGCAAGTCTCTGAATCCTACTTTTCTTACATATATAGTGTAGATAAGCAATGATATAAAAAATTGAAAACCACATAAGTGATATTAGAAAGCCACATAGACTACTTTTCACAGTTGACTTCAGCATTACATAATAAACATGTTTGAAATTTCATGTAAAGTGTAACAGTCTCTAATATTGGGGCAATAATAACATTAAATAATATAGTTTTAATTTATGAAAAAAACTACTTTTTTGCCCAGAATAATAAAAGATTGAAAGAAAAATAGATTTAAAAAAATCCCCAGTTTCTTTTCCAGTGATGCATCCTACTTAGGAGAAAATGTAAATATTCAGAATTGGAAGTAGAAATACCAAGATGCATGAGGAACCAGAGACAGACTTGCTTAAAAAACTCTGTACCCAATTTCCCTTACTTCCTTGAAGAAGGCTCGCAACCTTTGATCAGGATGCTGGACTGGTATCACTCAGTCATGGCAAGGACTGGTCTTGAAATGGAGGACAGAGATTAAGTAGCATGATTTAAGTGGGGAAGTGGTATCATGGCCTGTTTCTGGGTAGCATATGGTGAATTCTCTTTTTCAGACCCAAGGTCTCTGGGGCACTCTTAATTCTAGTAGGATAAAGAAGAAATAGGTGAGTCATCCAGAATACAGGAGAGGGAAGAGTTAACATATCAACACAATAGGCTACATATGTAATGAATTGGTTTCATGAATTTCTGCAGATTTATTAAAACAATTTTAAGTATTATTAAATGCAGAGTTAACTCTGAAAACTAGTCATATTTATACTTTGTTTCAAGTGACTTCAAGGTGACTTGCTAATGGGAATTTGGGGATAAGATTTAGATTTTCTTCTAGTGATATATTTCTGGAAATCCCACCAGAAGGCTAGACTTACTGTAACTTAGAAATGAGAAAAAAAAAATTGGATTCAAATCAAACTTTGAACATCCTAGATTTGCTAATAATCTAAAAAATATGCATAAAATATATAATTCTTCATGCATAGATGCCATTAATGCATTATGCAAGCAGTAGTATAGAATGTGCACTGGGAAAGAAAAAATAAATTAAATATTACACATTGCAGTTAATATTAAAAACAGAATATAAATGAACAATTTTTTCTTAGAATTAATTTTAACTAGCTGAGAATATAAGTTATGCATTCATCTGAGAACAGTGAGAATACAATTCAATCAGCCCGTGATTACAGAAAATATGCCACCACACTTCAAACACTACTACTGGGAACTATTTGAAATTTCATCCTGGCCTGTGCTAGATAGTCACAACCTAGATCCGTGATGTGTTACCTTTTGCTTAGTGAAATGAGCTGGAGATGAACTCACTGGCTGATGAAGCCTTTGGGATAAAACCCAGAGTGTTATTCACCTTGGGACTACTCTCTATATTTACACCTGGGTTCATTTGGGGATGACCCTGGCCAGTATGGTATAAATAGAATACTGGACTTGGATTCCATGAGCTCTGGCTCTTAATCCTGCCTCCAGCACTTACCAGTTATGTGACCTTTAGTAAGTCACAATCTCTAAGGGCTTCTGTTTCTTCTTCTGCAAAATGAAGTTATAGGACACAGTAACCTTTAATATCCCTTCTAGTTCTAAATCTATTATCCTATGACCTAGTTAGTAATACTTTGCTAAAAGAATAATTGCTTACTCAGAGTTCTTCTCTGCCCACCACCCTGTCCCTCAGCACCCATGGAAACCTTCCCAGAAACAACTTGATCAACACTAAACTACAAATTAATTGAGGGCAATTTTTGCTTGGCCTCTGAGAAGATAAAAATGGCTAACTAGAAAATTAACCACAAGAAAGAGAGAGAGAGAGAGAGAGACACAGAGAGAGAGAGAGAGAGAGAGAGAGAGAATAGTATGCTTCAATCTGCATTCTGATTCTATAGTTCTTCCTATAGATGTGGATAGCATTTTCCATCAAGAGTCTTTAGAATTGTCTTAGAGCCTTGTATTGCTAAGCAAAGTTAAGTCTATCAAAGTTGGTCATCACACAATGTTGCTGTTATTGTCTACAATATTCTCCTGGTTTTGCTCACTTCACTTAGCATCAGTTCATATAAGTCTTTCCAGGTTTTCCTGAGCTCCTCCTGCTCATCTTTCTTATGGAACAATAGCATTCCATTACATTTATATACCATAACTTGTTCAGCCATCCCTCGATTGATGGGCATCCCCTCAATTTCCAATTCTTTGCCACCACAAAAAGAGCTGCTATAAGTAGCCCTTGAAGTGCTATTTCTGGGTTAAAGGGTATGCACATTTTTATAGCCTTTTGGGCATAGCTCCAAATTGCTCTCCAAAATGATTGGATCAGTTCACAACTCCACCAACAATGCATTAGTATTCCAGTTTTATGTGTGTGTACATATGTATATATGTATTTATATATGTATGTATACACATAAACATACACATATAGTAGATATGCATAAATACATGGATATGTATATGTATGTGTGTGATATTTATATATATATATGCATATATAGATATATATTATGTCACATCTATGTCTCAATTAATGTGTATAATGAACCCTGTGAAGTGATTGTGTTGTTCAAGTTCCCACTGCATATTTCTATTGGACCAAAATCTATGACCATATTTCACATAGCTATAGTTTGAGTAGTGTGACCAATTGATAGAATTCATTATTTGTACTACTTGGGACCCTTCTGATTATTCTTGTTGATCCTCAGGGAAAAAAAAAAAAAAAAACTTGTGAGAGGTTTTCTCTGGGTATCAATCCTGTCTCTAATGCTTAATTTAACCTAGGCAAAGTACTTACATGCTTTCAGATTCAGTTTCCTCCCCTAAAGGATAGGGATATTAAAGTACCATTATTATTTCCATTTTACAGATGAGGAAATGGATGCATATGCAGATATACACATACATACAAATATACACATGTACACATATATACATGTATGTATGCATGTATGTATTAAACACATATCTTGCCAAGTATCACACAACTAAAAAGTATTTGAGTCAGGATCCAAATACAGGTAGAGTGTGTGTGTGTGTGTGTGTGTCTGTATGTGTGTGTGTGTGTGCGTGAATGTGCACATCTGGCATTCCAACAATGTGGCCAGCCCTTCAAAGTAGTGCTCTCTACAGTAGAGTTTGAATGCTTGCAATTAAGTTTGAGAAAAAAGACCTCAGTGTCTGGTGCTTTATATTGCCAGGTGACCTTCAGAATATTCCTAGGCAATTTAAAGGGAAGTGATTCAGGTTCTTGGCATGGCATGGCATTGCTATACTGTCCAGCTTTCACAAGCATACAACAATAAGGACAACACAATGGCGCTGTATACCTTCAGTTTGCCAAGCAACTTAATACCTCTTCTCATACTTTCCTTCAGAGGCTCCCAAACTCTGACCTAGTCCTGGCAATGTGTGCATTGACCTCATCATCTATGTGTACACCCCTGGAAAGTATACTACCAAGGGAAGTGACCATAGACACATATGCACACATTCACAGTTATATATGAATACAGACATACATATATATGCACACATAGATATACATACACATATACACACAAACTGGAGGGCTGTAGTAGTAGTCTGGGAAGACTTTGTAGAAAAGTCGGAATTGAACTTGAATCTTACAGGATGGTTAAGATTTGATGTGGGCACTAGCTGGCACAATGGATAGAGTGGTGGGCCTAGAGTCAGCAAGACTGATCTTCTTGAGCTCAACTCTGGCCTAACACACTTATTAGCTATATGATCCTGGGCAAGTCAATTAATCTTGTTTGTGGAGGCAAACCAATCCTTTATGCCATGAAAACTACAGATGGGGTCACAAAGAGTCAAACATGAATAAAAAATTCTGAACAAAAACAAAAGATTTGAATAGGAAGTTTGAAGGCTTTGAAGAAAAGGTGGATAACATGAATGAAGGAATAGAGGTAAGAACAAACATAGTGATCTTGGAACAAGAGAGAATGTACTGGAGTAGAAATGTTCAGGTGTGAAATGAAAGCAAATGAGTATTAAAGAATTCTGAATATTTTGCTAAGATATTTTTATTGTCTCTGAAGAATTTAAGTACTGGATTACACAAAGTACAACAAAAGAAAATGATATACACAAGCTTACTGAAAGTAATTAAAAATTAGGAATTGCACATGGAAAATAGCATTAAAATTTGATCAAAGAAATGTAAAAATAGAAAAAAAAATGTATCATATAACAAGATCATGAGGCAATCAATGGAAAGCCTTCATGCCCTATTTCTATGGAGGAATAAAAAAGAAAAAGAAGGCCCGTGATATAATGGATGGATCGCAGGTGGCAACTCTATGGGAAAAGATGCCTGAAAATCACATAGGATAGGGAGGAATAAGTGGGTTGTTATCTGCATTATTAAAGAGAATACTAACACAGATCAGAAAACAGAATTGCAATGATGAATTGAAATTGATTTTTTTTCTTTTTTAATTAATTTATTTTCAATTTTCAACATTCACTTACATAAGCTTTTTTTTAATTAATTTATTTTGAATTATCAACAATTACTTCCATTAGCTTTTGAGTTCTAGAGGGTATGCAATCTGGTACAGGCTATACACATACATTCTGATTAAATGTATTTTAACATTACTGATGTTGTAAGTAAGAATTAGAACCAATATGAGGAGCCACCAGAAAGAGGAAACAAAACACAACAGAAGAAAAAAAAATAGTAAATAGTATGTTTTGATCTGCATTCAAACTCCGTAGTTCTTTCTTCTTTGTGGATAGCATTTTTTTTTTTATTTTTAGGCAATTGGGGTTAAGTGACTTGCCCAGGGACACACAGCTAGTAAGTGTCAAGTGTTTGGTCTGAGGCTGGATTGGAACTCAGGTCCTCCTGACTTAAGGGCCGATGCTCTATCCACTGTGCCACCTAGCCACCCCTATTGAGAGCATTTTCCATCAAGAGGCCTTTGGACATGTCTTAGATCCTCGTATTGCTGAGAACGGTTAAGTCTATCAATATTAGTCATCACACAACATGTATGTTACTGTGTACAACTTCTCTCCCTTCACTCAGCATCAGAACATACAAGTCTTTCCAGGTTTTTTTGAAGTCAGTCTGTTCATCATTTCTTATAGCACAATAGTATTCCATTACCTTCATATGCCACAACTTGTTCAGCCATTCCCCAATTGATGGGCATCCTCTCGATTTCCAATTTTTTGCCATCACAAAAAGAACTTCTATAAATATTTTTGTGCATGTGGGTCCTTTTCCCACTTGTATGATCTCTCTGGGATACAGCCTTAGAAATGCTATTGCTGGGTCAAAGGGTATACACATTTTTATAACCCTTTGAGCATAGTTCCAAATTGCTCTCCAAAAAGGTTGGATCATTTCACAGCTCCACCAATGATTCATTAATGCTCCCATTTTCCCACATCTTCTCCAACATTTATCATTTTCCCGTTTTGTCATGTGGACCAATCTGATAGGTGTGATGTGGTACCTCAGAGCTGTTTTGATTTGCATTTCTCTAATCAATAGTATAGAGCACTTTTTCATATGACTGTAGATGGCTTGAATTTCTTCCTCTGAGAACTGCCTGTTCATATCCTTTGACCAATTATCAATTGGGGAGTGACTTGTATTCTTATAAATTTGACTTAATTCTCTATATAGTTTAGAAATGAAGCCCTTATCAGAGACACTGGTTGTAAAAATTCTTTCCCAATTTTCTACTTTCCTTCTCATCTTGGTTGAAATTGATTGTTAAGGAAAATCATTTTAGCAATCGAACATAGGATAGATTTGGGGTAGAAGGGTATAAAATCTGGTATGACACTTAGGAACCCTTTCTAGCCTTAAAGCACAAATTAATGAGCATGGTGGTGGTGAGGAGGAATCAATACATAGAAATGTATGTATGTATGTATGTATGTATGTATGTATGTATTTATATATGTATGTATAGATATGCACATATTCATATATAGATAGATATGTAAGATATCATGAAGAAATATAATCCAGAGATGTATAAATGCTCAAGAATTATAATTTATTGTATATAACTGGCAGTTATTAATTTAAAATCCTGTATTGTCAGATTTATTCATGATAATAATTTTTGTTCATTAATTATCATTCATATAATCTCCTGAATATACTTAGATTACTCTCATAATACAACATCAAAACTTCCCTGCTTGTGGAGTGTGATTTTGCCTATCTTTTAGCAAGATATTGAGGGAGGAGTAGTTTTTCTTTGAAGAGCATGTCTCCTAAGATGCTTCTTAGAAATGTTTTTTTTTAAAATGGCATGGTGAATTTAGAAAAAAAATGAAAGCTCTCAAGGTAAATAGGACCATAAATAGCATAAATGTCCTCATGACAAAAAGAAAATAGATTCTACAGTATCATAATTATAAAACAGAAAATGTTCTATTTCTGGGTGCCATTATGGTGGATTAAGCAGTAATTGCTATAACTCTCCCATGATGACCTCTGGGGGAAAAAATAGTGCCCCAGGAAAAATTCTAAAACAGCAGAAAGATGAGGTTGAGAAGTCTTCTTTGAAAGATTGGCAAGGAACATCCATCTCACCTGGATAAAGAAGGAGTGCATTCCAGGACAGGAAACATCCTTGCAATCCAACAATAAGCCCTACCTCAGCAAACCAGAGAGAGATATTGGAACCCAGAGTAATGGAGCAGGCAAACGTCAATACCAGGACCACCTATGTGCCTTAACATAGTCAGGAGAACCTAACTCCAAGAAACACCATATGTGCCACTGGTATAGTATGAGGCAGCCAGGCATCCTCTAGCAGTGGACCTCCACCTGCTTCAGCACAGCCTCAGGGAAATGCAGAAAAAACCTCCCCTGATATCAGCATACACCAGAAACCACTAGGACCTCACCTCAACAACAGGTTAGCTGCCAGACCCCTATAGTCTTCAGAGGACAGCACCTGAGACCCCAGGGCACAAAGCTAGTGATCAGGCCTCTGGACCTCAGCACAAGAATCTTGGGACAATGCCCCCTGTGCCCTAGAAACAGAGCTTCATTGTAAAAGCCAGGAAATAGGCTAACAATATGAGCCAAAAGCAAAAGTAAACACTGGTCATAAACAGTTTCTATGGGAACAGGGGAGATCAAAAGACAAACTCAGAAGAGGACAAATTGTGAATATAACTACATCTGTCATCTCAAAGGGGAATATGAATATGAATTCATCTCAAGCCCAAAAAGCCTTCTTGGAAGAGTTCAAGAAGGATTTTAAAACTCAAATAAGAGAGATAGAATAAAAATGTGAAAAGAATAAGAGCTATGCAGAGAGAGTTAACAGCCTGGAAAAGGAAGGACAAAAATTGACTGAAGAAAACAATTCCTTAAAAAATATAATTGGCCAAATTAAAAAAAAATCAATTTAGAAAGTAGAATTGGCCAAATGGAAAAGGAGGTACAAAAGCTAAGTGAAGAAAACAATTCCTTAAAAATTAGTATTGGGCAAATAAAAGCTAATGACTCTATGGAACACCAAGAATCAGTCAAATAAAATCAAAAGAATGAAAAAATAGAAGTGTAAAATAACTCATTGGAAAAAGAACTGACCAGGAAAATAGATCCAGGAGAGATAATTTAAGAATTATTGATCTACCTGAAAGCCATGATCAAAAAAAGAGCCTGGACAGCATCTTTCAAGAAATTATCAAGGAAAATTGAGGTGATATACTAGAACCAGGAATCAAAGCAGTCTTTGAAAAAAGTTCATGGATACATTCCTGAAAGAGATACAAAATGAAAACTTCAGGGAATGTTATGGCCAAATTCCAAAATTATCACATGAAGAAGAAAATGCTGCAAACAGCCAGCAAGAAACAATTTAAATATTGTTGAACCACAGTCAGCATCACACAGGACCTAACACCTTCTACATTAAAGGATTTGAGAGCTGAGTATATGATATTCCAGAAAGCAAAGGAGTTTGGATTTCAACCAAGAATAAACTACCCAGCAAAACTGAGCATAATCTTCCAGGGGAGGAATTGGATATTCAATGAAATAGAAGATTTCAAACTTTCTTGAAGAAAAAAACCAAACAATTCTACCTAAGTTAATTTACTTATTCAGTGCCATACCAATCAACCTACCAAAAATATTTTATAGAACTAGGAAAAATAATAACAAGATTCATTTGGAATAACAAAAGGTCCAGAATATCAAGGGAACTAATGAAAAGAAATGCAGGGGAAGGTGGCCTAGCCATTCCAGATCTTAAATTGTATTACAAAACAGCAATCATCCAAACTACTTAGTACTGCCTAAGAAATAAAGTGGTGGATCAGTGGAATAGGTTAGGTATACAAGACACAGTAGTCAATGACTATAGTAATCTACTGTGTGATAAACCCAAAGACTCCAGCTTCTGGGATAAGAACTCACTATTTGATTAAAAAAAACTGCTGGGAAAACTGGAAAAGAGTATGGCAGAAACTAGGCATAGACCAAAATCTCACACCATATACCAAAATAGAGTCAAAATGGGTTCATTATTTAGTTATAAAGACTGATACTATAAACAAACTGAGAGAGCAAGGAATAGTTTGCCTGTCAGATTTATGGAGAACAGAAGAATTCATGACCAAACAGAAGACAGTGAACGTTATGGAATGCAAAATGGACACTTTTCATTGCAGTATGTTGAAAAATTTTTGCACAAACAAAGCCAATGCAACCAAGATTAAGAGGGAAACAGAAAACTTGGAAAGAATTTTTACAACCAGTGTCTCTGATAAGGGTTTCATTTCTAAACTATATAGAGAATTAAGTCAAATTTATAAGAATACAAGTCATTTCCCAATTGATAAATGGTCAAAGGATATGAGCAGGCAGTTCTCAGAGGAAGAAATTAAAGCCATGTATAATCATATGAAAAAATACTATAAATCGTTATTGATTAGAGAAATGCAAATCAAAAAATTTTGAAGTACCACATCACACCTATCATATTGGCCAACATGACAAAACAGGAAAATGATAAATGTTGGAGAAGATGTGGGAAAATGATAACACTAATGCATCATTGGTGGAGCTGTGAAATGATCCAACCATTTTGGAAAGCAATTTGGAGCTATGCTCAAAGGGTTATAAAAATGTGTATACCCTTTGACCCAGCAATAGCACTTCTAGGTCTGTATCCCAAAGATATCATACAAATGGGAAAAGGATCTACAGGTACAAAATATTTATAGTAGCTCTTTTTGTGATGGCAAAGAATTGGAAAATGAGGGGATGCCCATCAATTGGGGAATGGCAGAACAACTTGTGATATATACATGTAATGGAATACTACTGTGCTATAAGAAATGATGAGCAGGTAAGCTTCAGAGAAACCTGGAAAGTCTTGTATGGATTGATACTGAGAGAAGTGAGCAGAAGCAGGAGAATGTTTTACACAGTAACAGCCACATTGTGCAATGACTAAGGTTGATAGACTTAGCCCTTGTCAGCAATGGAAGGATCTAAGACATCTCCAAAGTCTCATAATGGAAAATGCTATCCACATCCAAAGAAAGAACTTTGGAGTTTGAATGCAAATTGAAGCATACTATTTCCTATTTTTAAATTCTGTTTTGTTTTGTTTCCTCTTTCTGGTGGTTCCTCCTATTGGTTCTAATTCTTCCTTACAACATCACTAATAGGAAAATATGTTTAATAAGAATGTATATGTATATCGTATAACAGATTGCACACCATCTTGGATACAGAGGGGAGGAGGAAGGGGGAAAATTTTAAAACTCAAAAGCTTATGGAAATGATTATTAATAAATGAAAATAAATTAATAAAAATTATAAAAAATAGAAGAAAAAAGAAATTAAAAAAATAATAATAACCAAAGCTGAACAGAAAATGTGATCTTCAAATAAAAGAGAAGCATAAAAAGGTAAGCAGGAAATGAAAAAGAGTTATTCAATAAGGTTAAACTGTTTTAATTCTCCCCATAGGAAGTTGATACTTGTATCTCTTGAGAACTCTTTATTTATTACAACATTTAGAAGGGCTATATATAGACAGAGGGTGTGTGTACAGGTTGACTTTGATATAATGATAAAAAAAATAATGAAGGGATGAAAAAGAAGGATTGTACTGGGAGAAGAGGAAAGGAGGAGGCAGAAAAGCATAAATTACATCACATGAAGTGGTGCAAATACCTATTACATTAGAAGGAAAGAAGAGAAGGAGGCAAGCATTGTATTAACCTTACTCTCATTGTATGTGGTTCAAAGAGGGAATGACATAAATGCTCAGGTGATTATAGAAATTTACCTTCCCTATAAAAAGTAGAAGGGGAAAGAGGAAAGAGAAGGGAGAAGGAGATAGAGGGGAGTGTCAATTGAGGGAGGCTGTGGTCAGAATCAATATGCTGGTGTGGTGGGAAAGGGAGAAAGGAGAGAGAAAAACATAAACAGGGAAAATAGGGTAGAAAGACATAGTTAGTAATGATAACTGTGAATATAAATGAGATGAACTATCCCATAAAATGGAAAAGCAGAGTGGATTAAAAAACATAATCTTACAATATGTTGTTTACAAGAAACACATTTGAAGAAAAGAGATACACACTGAATAAAGGCCAAAGGCTGGAGCAGCATATATTATTTTAGCTGAAATAAAAAAAAAAGCAGGTGTTGCAACCTTGATCTCAGCAAAGCAAAAGCAAAAATAGATATAATTAGAAGAGATAAGGAAGGAAACTGTATCCTGTTAAAAAGTACCATAGGCAATGAAGTAATATCCATACTAAACATTCATGCACCAAGTGGCACAACATTCAGATTCTTAGAGGAGATATTAAGTGAATTACAGGAAGAAATAGACATCAAAACTATACAATTCAGGGACCTCAACCTCTCCCTCTCTGAAACAGATAAACCTAATCACAAAATAAACAATAAAGAAATTAAGGAGGTGATTACAATTTTAGGAAAGATAGCTATGGGAGACCTCTGGAGAAAACTAAATGGTGATAGCAAGGAATATACCTTTCTCTCAGTGGTATATTGTACTTACACAAAAATTGACCATATACTAGGGTTAAAAAATCTCACAATTCAATGCAGAAATATTAAATGCATTCTTTTCAGTTCATGATGCAATAAAAATTACATATATTAAAAGCCATGAAAAGATAGACTTACAAATAAATTGGAAACTAAATAATCTAATCATAAAAAATGAGTATGTCAAACAGCAAATCATAGAAATAATTAATATCTTCATCCAAGAGAATGACAATAATGAGACAACATACCATAACTTAAGGGATATAGGCAAAGCAGGTCTTAGGGGAAATTTTATATCTCTAAATGCTTACATAAATAAAATAGAGAAAGAGGAGATCAATCAATTGGGCATACAACTAAAAGGCTACAGAAAAAACAAATTCAAAATCTCCAATTAAAAACCAAATTAGAAATTCTGTAAATCAAAAAAGGGATTAATAATATTTAAATTAAGAACACTATTGAACTAATAAATAAAATTAAGAGCTGTTTTTATGAAAAAATAATATTTTGGTTAATTTGATTAAAAAATAAAGAAGAAAACCAAATGGCTAGTCTCCAAAATGAAAAGGGTGAATACAACACCAATGAAGAAAAAATTAAAACAATGATTAGGAGTTATTTTGACCAACTGTATGCTAATAAATATGACAACATAAATGAAATTTCTAAATGAATATTTAGAAAAATATAAATTGTCCAGATTAACAGAAGAGGAAATAATATACTTGAATAACTCCATTTCAGACAAAAGGAATTTGAACAAGACACCGATGAACTCCTTAATAAAAAATCTCCAGGGCCAGATAGATTTACAAGTGAATTCTATGAAAAATTTAAAGAACAATTAATTTCAATACTATATAAATTATTTGGGAAAATAGGTAAAGAAGGAGTCCTGCTAAATTCTTTTTATGATATAAATATAGTAAAGATACCTAAATCAGGAAGAACAAAAACACAATAAGAAAATTATAGACCAATCTCCCTAATGAATATAGGTGCAAAAATTTTAAATAAAACATTAGCAAAGAAATTATAGCAACTTATCTTGAGGATACTACACTGTGACCAGGTGGGATTTATACCAGGAATGCAGGGCTGGTTCACTATTAGGAAAACTTTCAGCACAATTGACAATATCAATAAGAAAATTAACAGAAATCATATGATTATCTCAATAGATGTAGAAAAATCTTTTGAACAAATATAGCACCTATTCCTGTTAAAAACACTAGAGAAGGTTGAAAGTAGGTAGCACAATTGATAGAGTACCGACCTTGGAATCAAGAGAAGTTGAGTTCCAATACAACTTCAGTTAAGTCAAGCTTGACACTTAATTAGCTAGTAAAGTCACTAGTAAAATCACTTAACCCCAATTTCCTTGCCTCCTGCAAGAAAAAAAAAACATATTAGAGATTATAATAATCAATGTAGTTTTTTTCTTAAAATGATAGGTAGCATCTATCTAAAACTGTCGGCAAGCATTATATGTAGTGGGTATAAGCTAGAAGCAGTTTCAAAAATATAAAGAGTGAAGCAAGGATATCCATTATTACCATTGTCAGTCAATATTGTACTAGAAATGTTAGCTTTGGCAATAAGAGAAGAAAAAAATGAAGGAATTAGAATGAGCAAAGAAGAAACAAAGCTATAATTCTTTGCAGTTGATATGAAGGTATACTTAGAAAATCCTAGAGAATCAATTAAAAAAACTAGTTGAAATAATTAACAATCTCATTAAATTTGTAAGATATAAAATAAATCCACATAAATCATGAGCATTTCTATATATTACCAACAAAGTCCAAGAGATAGAAAGAGAAACTCCATTTAAAGTAACTGTAGACAACATATAATATTTGGGAGTCTATTTGCCAAGACAAACTCAGGAACTACATGAATGAAATTACAAAACACTTTTCATATAAATAAAGCAAGATCTAAATAATTGGAAAAGCATCAGCTTTTCATGGGGTGGCCAAGCTAATATAATAAAAACGACAATTCTACCTAAATTAATTTACTTATTCAGTGCCACACCAAACAATCAAAAATATTTTATGGAACAAGAAAAAATAACAAAATTCATCTTGAAGGACAAATGAATATCGAGTGAATGAATAAAAAGAAATCCAAAGGAAGGAGGCCTAGCTGTACCAGATCTAAAACTGCAGTATAAAGCAGAAATCAGCAAAACAACTTGGTACTGGCTAGGAAATAGAGTGGTGGATCACTGGAACAAGTTAGGTACACAAGACACAGTAGTCAATGACTATAGTTATCTACATTCTGATAAACCCAAAGACTCCAGCTTCTGGGATAAGAACTCAGTATTTGACAAAAACTGCTGGGAATACTGAAAAATACTGTGGCAGAAACTAGGCATAAACCAATATCTTACACCATTTATCAAGATAAAGTCAAAATAGGTACAAGAGTTAGATATAAAGGCTGATACTATAAGCAAACTGGGAAAGCAAGAAATAGTTTACCTGTCAGATCTATGGAGAACGGAAGAATTTATGACCAAACAAAAGACAGAGAACATTATGAAATGCAAATGGATAATGATTACATTAAATTCAAAAGTCTTTGCATTAACAAAGTCAATTCTGCCCAGATAATAAGGGAAACAGAAAACTGGGAAATATTTTTTACAGCCAGTGTCTGTGACAAAGACCTCATTTCTGAAATACATTGAGAACTGAGGCAAACTTATAACAACACAAGTCATTCCCCAATTAATAAATGGTCAAAGGATATGAACAGACAGTCTTCTGATGAAGAAATTCAAGCTATCTATAATCACATGAAAAAATGCTCTAAATTACTATTGATTAGAGAAATGATAATCAAAACAACTCTGAGGTACCACATCACACCTATCAGATTGATTAATATGACAAAACAGGAAAATGATAACTTTTAGAGGAGATGTGGGAATATTGGAGCACTACTGCATTGTCAGTGGAGTGAACTGATTCAGCCATTCTAGAGAGCAATTTGGAACTATGCCCAAAAGGGTTACAAAATTGCACACCCTTTGATCCAGCAATATCATTTCTAAGTCTGTATCCCAAAGAGATCATAAAAATGAGAAAAGGACTCACACGTACAAAAATATTTATAGCAGCTTATTTTGTGGTGGCAAAAACTGGAAATTGAGTGGATGCCCAACAATTAGGGGATGACTGAACAATTTGTGGTGTATGAATGTAGTGGAATATTATTATTCTATAAGATATGATGAGCAGGCATACTTCAGAAAATCCTTGAAAGACTTTCATGAACTGATTCTGAGTGAAATGAGCAGAACAATGTACACAATAAGAGCAACATTGTACGGTGACCAACTTTGATAGACCCATGATGAAAATTGTTATCCACTTCCAGAGAAAGAACTATAGAGTCTGAATACAGATTGAACCATACTATTTTCTCTTTTGTTTGTTTGTTTTGTTTTTCTTTCTCATGTTTTTTTTTCCTTTTGTTCTGATTCTTCTTTTTACCAACATGACTAATGTGGAAATATGTTTAATATGATTGTATATGGATAGATTAAATTGGATTGCAAGCTGTCTCAGAGATGCTGAAGGTGATGGAGGTGGGAAAATTTGGAACTCAAAGTCTTTTAAAAGTGAATGTTGAAAACTAAAAATAAATAAATAAATAATATTTTGTTAAAAATGAAAATATTTGTAGATGAAAAAATTGTAAAACGGAAAGTAGCTCAGAAGCTTATTGAGGGAGGCTGTTATTGTTCTGCCTGGTCTAAAAATTATTTGATTATGTATACATCCAGGGAAATGACATAATTTATCATTTACTTATCACTTTGTATAGATGATGAAAAAGGAAGGAAAAAAGACACAAGTGCTGTGAAAATTATATAGATGCATTTCCAGAGAGTTAGAATCTAAGTAAAAAAGGGCAAACATTTAGAACTAAATCACCTCATTCAACTCATTCTTTCTCCTTAACATATCTAATATTTATCAAATGCACAGGAATCGCATCCTTAATATGTCACCTTCTTTTTCAAAATTAAATTGCAGCAAGTGAGAAGACAACTTCCTTATTTACTGCTGTGTATATACAAACCCAGACTTACACTTTAGAGTAGTTGTTCTTAATTTTTTTTTTTCTGTCAAGGACACTTTTAACAATCTGGTGAAAACAAAGGATCACATTGCTGAATTATCTTTTTAAATGTCTAAAATGAATTACATAGGATTTCAAAGGAACCCAGTTATAATGTAATGCAATTATCTCTCTATCTGTCTATCTATCTATCTATCTATCTATCTATCTGTGTGTCTGTCTTTTTCTTTTTTTTTAATAATGGATACTAGATTAAGAGCTCTTAGTCTAAACTATATCCCTTTCTTTTTGAAAAGGAAAATTCAATCCTTTGTCCTTACACTTGAAAAACATAATCTATATGACCTATTCTATAAATAGTACTTGTAATGCATACCCAATGTAAACCAGAAGTCATTAAAATTGATTTTTCTGGCTGCTAGGTGGCACCAGCCCTGAAGTCAGGAGGAGTTGAGTTCAAATCCGGCCTCAGACCAAACACTTGACACTTATTAGCTGTGTGACCTCAAGCAAGTCATTTAACACCAATTGCCTAATTTAAAAAAAATGATTTTCCAAAAGAAGAGCCACTAGACAATTATTGCCAGCACACCATGCTTCTGATGAATTTTTATTAAATGCTTATTAACCTAATCATGATGTGAGTAGCTAATTAATAGCTATTTTTTGTGTCATTTCATTCATACATATGACCACATGATTGGGGAATGTCTGAACATGTTGTAGCACATAATTGTGATGAAATACTATAGTACTATAATAAATTATAATGAGGAAGGTCTCTAAAAACCCTTGAAAGACTTACATTAACTGATACAAAATGATGTAAACTGAAACAGGAGAACCTTGTACACAGCCACGGTAATATTGTATTAAGATGAACAGTGAATGAATTGGCTATTCTCACCAATGCAATGATAAAAGACAATTTCTAAGCACTTATATTAAAAAAATGCTATCTACCTCTAGAAAAAGAACTGATGGAGTCTGAATGTAGATTGAAGTATTTTTTAAACTTCCTTTTCCTTTTTTTTGGTGGATTGGTGAAGAATCTGTGTTTTTTGTCACAACATGACTAATGTGGAAATATATTTTGTATGACTGCTCATGTATAGCATAGATCAAATTGCTTGCTTTCTCAATGGGAGATAGGGGAAGGAGAGAATTTGGAACTCAAAACTAACAAAGTAGAAGTTGAAAATTGTTTTCACATGTAATTGGAAAAAAATATAATAAATTAATATACAATTATGAAAAATATCAGAGCTGAATAGGAAATTTGATATTCAAGTATGACTCAAGCAAAGTATAAAAATATAAACATGAAAGATTAATCATAATAGACTCAATGAAGTTAAATTGGTACATTCCTATATTGGAAGATAATGCATGTAACTCCAAAGAATTTTAACATTATTATGGCAATTAGAAGGATTCTACATAGAGAGAAGGCATGAGTGTGAGTCTATTTTATTACCATGATCTCAAAAAAAAAAAAAACAGGAATGAGAAAGTGGGATGCCTGGGAATAGGGGAAAGAATAGGGAAATTTTTCTCACATAGAAGAGTTGTGCATGGAAGAGCTTTTATGATAGCGGAGAAAATGGAGAAAGGGGAAAGGCAAGAAATACTTGAACTGTTCTCATTAAAATAGTTTCAGAAACGGAAGAATATACATACATATATATGTATACACTCAGTTGGTCATAGAAATCTATCTTATCCTATAAGAGAGCAAGACAGAGAGACTTTTGAGATGGGAAGGGGAGAGAGAGAGAGAGAGAGAGAGAGAAAGAGAGAGAGAGAAGAAAATAGGATGTCAGGAAATACACAGTTAATAATCATAACTGGGAATGGGAATGGGTTAAACTCACCCATAAAATGGAAGTGGATAGCAGAATGAATAAGAAACTATAATCCAAATATATGCTGTTTACAAGAGACACACTCCAAACAGAAAGACACATAGAGAGTTAAAATAAAATACTATTGCTGAATCTAATATGCTTCAGGTGAAATTTAAAAAAAAAGGCAGTTGTAGCAATTATGATCTCCA
The DNA here is from genome assembly GCF_900497805.2 of Vombatus ursinus. Classification (NCBI taxonomy): domain Eukaryota; kingdom Metazoa; phylum Chordata; class Mammalia; order Diprotodontia; family Vombatidae; genus Vombatus; species Vombatus ursinus. Next base: position 971,521 of record NW_020955186.1, read on the forward strand.
AGTAAAAGCAAAACTAGACCATATTAAAGGTAATAATCAAGAAAACTATATTTCACTAAAAAGTACTATAGAAAGCAAAGTAATACAAAAAACATAACAAATTTCTCTGATAAAGGTCTCATTTCTCAAATACATAGAAAATTGGCTGAAATTTATAAAAGTAAGCGATTACCCCACTTGATTCATGGTCAAATGAATAGGCAGTTTTCTGAATAAATCAAAGCTTTTTATAGCCATATTAAAATGCTCTAAATTGATATTGATTCATGATATGCAAACTGAAACAACTATGAGATTCCACTTCACACCTATCAGAAATCACAGTTGCAGGAGTAAATCAGTAAAAAATAGCCATGCTAATAAGCTGTTCATGGAGTTGTTAACTGGTTCAATGATTCTTGGGGGAAAAACTGTTACTCTGCCAAAAGGGGCTTAAAACTATGCATACCTTTTGAGTCAGCAATACCACTATTGGGTCTATACTCCAAAAAAAATGAAATAAAAAGAAAAAAAAAGGATCTATGTATACAAAAAATATTTATAACAGCTCTTCTTGTGACAGCAAAGATTTGGAAATTGAGGGGACATCATCAATTTAGGAATGGCTGAAGAAATTATGATTTTGTGATGGTGTTATTATTCTTTAAGAAATGACCAGAAGTGGGGCATCAGGAAAAATAGCAATACCTATATCAACTGATGCACACTGAAATGAGAAGAACCAGAAGATCACTGTGCACAGTAACAACATTATAATGATGATTGACTGTGAAAGACTTAGCTACTCTGATCAATATAATGATCCAAGAGAATTCCAAAGGACTCGTGATAAAAAAAACACTATCCATCTTCAGAGAGAGAACAAAAGAACTCTGAGCCCAGATTCAAGAATGATTCTCTCACTTTTTTGCTTTTTTGTGACATGGCTAATGGATATATGTTTTGTCTGATTTTACAAGTATAATTAATATGATTTTGCTTGTCTTTTCACTGGGTGGGGGAGAAATCGTAGGGAAGGAAAGGATTTGGAACTCAAAATTTAAAAAAAAGAAAAGAATGTTAAAAATAAAATATTTTAATAAAAAAACTATTTTAAAAGAAATGACACAAGGGCTACTTCAAAAGAAAATTGAGAAGACTTTTATGAAATGATGTAGTAAATTAAGCAGAAATGGTTGAACAATTTATATAGTACCAACATCATTGTTAAAATAAACAATTTTGAAAACTAAGAACTATGATAAAAAAGTAACCCAACATTACTCCTGAGGGTTAGTGTTGAAAATTGACACCCACACCATGATAGAGAGGTGATGGACTCAATATGGCAAAAAAGTCATACATTTTTGGACATCACTCATTTAGGAATTTGTTTTTTTTCCCACTATGTCTGTCTGTTAAAAGGCTTTTGTTTTTCTTTTCTCACCCCCTGCAAGTAGATGGAAGTTGGAGGGAGAGCAAAGAATAGTTTGTTAATTAAAAAAAAAAACCGTAAATTTGTACTGACTCAAATTTGATCAATTGCAATATTTTATTTAATAACCACTTGAATGAATTCTCTATGCTAACCTTCATTTTCTTTTTTTGTTATCACAGAAGAAAGCAGATGCTTTTATGCAAAAATAGGCTGAAGAATATCATTAATTTTGATCATTTTTTCACACACCCCTTGAGAGTTTCTCAAGTCCTACTCCCATACCACCACAGTGCACATGCCACTTTTTGGAAAATGTGTTCTAAGGTGAAAACCATGCTAATGTGGTCCCCAGATTTTTATTGATTTTTTAAAATGGTAATAATATGTTTTCTATAAATTAATATAAAGACCTATATTTCCCCTTAGGTGACATTTATTAATTTAACAATAACCTGGAGTCAATGGACCTACAAAATTACTACAGAGGAAAAGGAACTTATGGAAAGCTGATGAATGAGCTAACCTAGTGATAATGCAAACTTGTAGGACCCTTAACATTACCCTGAGCAGAAAATCTCAAAATCAAAGTCTCCATGTATGTAGAAACTTACATATTACAAAGTATCTTAATCACTTTGTCCTTTCTGTAAGATGTTAATGACAAAGAGCTATGTACACATTAAAGGCATTCTTGATGAAAATATAAGGAAGAAATAGATAATTTAAACTTTCACAGACTAATTTCTATGGGAGATCCCTGTTTCATAAAGATGCAGAGGAGGAGAATAGATAAAATTTCTGAATTTATTGTTTGATTACAAAAAATCAACTTAGTAGGGCAAGCTGTGAATTTCATGATAAATGCAATCATAGAAATATCTTTGTTCAATGATCCTCTGATTTCCAACATCAAGAAAGGGGGAAAGGATATATTGGTAAAGATAGTCCCTATTACCATAAAGTATGCCATGAATGAAGTCCAAGCAAAAGAGGGATAATCTTATAGATGTTGAGATTCTCTGGACAGTTGTGTTTATTAGTGATACTGGTATGATTGCATCAGATACACAGTTGTTTAGACCTTTCTCAAACTGAGAGTCCTGAGAAATGCAAAGAGAGAAAACCATGAATAAGGATGGAATATTGACAAAATCATGACATGCTGATGGATGGGAAGCACATTTATGTGGACCAGGAATTGTAAATATAGTGAGATAGTTTCAAAATTGAATATAAGGATACATTTAAGATGAACAAAATTTAGAAAATTCCATAAAGGTTTCAAACATGCCAAATAAATCTTTAGTGCAAATTGCTTTATGTAAATATTCTCAACTGCAGAGATATGTTAAATCATGGAAATTCATAATCTCTTGTGCCTCAAAATTGTAAATTATCCTATGAAAATTATTAAGATACATATATGCATATATTATATGTGCATATATATACAAAATAAAAAGAAATACATATCATAAGAAGCAGAACATGAAAAATATTCTTTGTATGATACAGAAAATTAAAGACATTCAAAGATGCAGATGATCATTTCTGAATGGAGACAACATTATTCTTTAGTCAAATAAAAATGTGAAGGATGAAGGGGAAGACTACTGAAGTAAATAATGATTCAGACAAAACATATTATTGAAACAGTGATAACTAACAAGTTCATGGAAGGAAATAGCAATTTTTATAAACTATTTTTCTTGCAATGGTTAGATTTTTCAAGTTAGGTCCATTTTATACTCCTTTAAAAGAGTTTAATTAGGAAAGACCTCATAATAAGATGATTTCACATGGCATGAATGTCAAAATATTATATCGAGACTCTTGTATGTCTAATAGATACATGGTAATTTGGGTATTATTCAAGGTATATAGTATTTGGTTTTGAGATGAAAGGATTATATATTTGTAGCTAGAAGGAGATCATTTAATCTAATACTATCATTTTGGAGATGAAGAAATTTGGCTCCATAGAGTTTAAGCCCAAGGTATCATAAAGAGTATGGACAGCTAGCTGGTACAGTACATATAGAGTGCTGGGCCCAAAGTCAGGAAAACTGATCTCCCTGAGTTCAAATATGACCTCAGACTCTTACTAGCTAGAAGACTCTGGGCAAGTCACTTAACACTGTTTGCCTCAGTTCTCATCTATAAAACAAGCAGGAGTAGGAAATGGCAAACCACTCAGTATCTTTGTCAGGAAAACCCAAAATGGAGTCATGAAGGATTGCACATGGCTGAAATGATAGAACAACAACATATATCATAATTGGCAGAACAGAGACTTATACCCAGTTCTTCTGACACTAAATCTAGTAATTTTCCAACTATGTTACAATGCCTCTGTTCAATGATTCTGTTGCCAGAAGGATATCAAACATTAGATAAATCAATATCTAGAGAAAATAAAACAGATAAATAGTAGATAGATAATAAGAGAGATAGATTAAAGGATTATGGATAGGGAGATGAAAAGGTCATAGTGTCCAGCCACCTCATCCTACAGACGAGGAACCTGAAACACAGAGAGGTTGCGATTGATCCAATGTAATACAAATAGTGCTAGAAAGAAGGGGTTTTAACTCATATCTCCTATCTCAAATTTCAGTATGCTTTCCACTAACATGGATCAGGAAAGTACTCCTGAAGATCAAATCTGTCCCTTCACTGCTTCTGTATGACTTGGAGGTTAAGAATGGTTTTTGTTTTTCCAAAATAATAAAATTTTATTTTATAATTTAAAAAAAAATACACATACATCATTATCTTCTTGGCCCTATGAAAAGAGATAACAATAGCATGCCACCTTGGCCATAATTTCTGATCCTTGCAATAAATTAAACTTTCCGGCCATAGTTTACTAACTCCTGCACTAAATCATGATATAGATACATAGATGCCATTTTTGTTTCTTACTTTAGTTAAATTTAACATGGGTGACTGTTAGATAGCTCCTTAAGATCTACAACTTTTAATTTTTTTTGGTTAGCAAAACAAGATGACAGATACTTTGTTATTTCAAGATAAAGTGCTTAAAATACAAAATCATAAAAAGACATTATTACTATATAATGAAAAATCTAAAACTATTACTAGGTATCAGTGAATTATTTGGAAATATCCTATGTGGCATAAATCAAAATTTCTTTAAATGGAACATTCATAATGCAAGCTTTGTGACTGAATTCTTTGTTTACTTATTCATGATTATTCTTATTCTTGCATTTTTTTCTTGCCAAGTCCATCTTGCTAACACAATGTAATCTGCCTTTTCAAATTATTGAGCATGTGCAACAAATGTTTGCTGGTCTATTCTTAACAAAATGCAGATAGAAATTGTGAATATAATCTCCTTTCATTCCAATTAATACCTTGGCAAGGAGGGGTGAAAACATACTGAAAAAGTAGGAGATTAAAAAAAAATAAAGTAGATTTAGTTTTGGAAAGAATTGGAATATATGTAAAATGGAAAAGGAAGCTATTTAAACCTGAGGCAAAGGATCAGAAACCATAGGAGAAAAAAAAAATAAATCCACTAAGAAAAAAAAATAAACTTCAAATTTAATGCAGAATAAATCAGAATTTCCATCTTCCTTTCCTTCTATTTCAATGCTGTATAGTAGTCTCCATTTTCCATGTCTACACTTTTTTTTTCTTTACATCTTTACTCTCAATTATTTGTCAACTGGCTATATTTGGTCCTCACTTTGGTGATTTCTCTTCACCATAGATACATTTAGTACCTCAGTGATTTTTTTAAATCAATCCTAAATCCCAAACCACAAATTTTCTTCTTTATTTGAAGAACAATATCCACCCATTAATTGCTAAATCATTGTTCCATCAACTGAACTAAACAATTTTTCTTTTCATTTTTCAAAATATTTAAAAATAGCATTTTGTGCTTGCTTTTCTGGGATACATGTTCTTAATTGCAGCTTTCCCATCATGACTACCATGATCCAAATTCTCTTCCCAGAAACTCAAAATAATTGAAGTAATTTAGCTTTAAGAACAAAACAGAATTAAAAGTTTTATATTCTTGACTTTCCACATGAAAAGAAAATATTCTACTTCATTCAAAGATCAGGTAACCTGAAACCCCAGACACTGAGAGACTCAAATAATTTCCTAACATACCTTTCTGTCAAGAACTTCACCATTCTTCCAGGAATGCAGGTGAAAAACTTAGGTTTCATCATTAATTCTTTACTATCCCTACTCCCATATTATCCAAAACAAAACAACAAAAAACAAAAAAAAACAAAAACAAAACCATGATATAGAGGGGAATCCTTTGAATATAGGTTGGACAAGAGGGTCATTGAGACATCTTCCAAATATTAAATTCTGAATATGTGATCTACATCCATTTCTTTGTATAGGCTTGAAATCAGGCAGATCTAGATAGAAGTTTAGCACTAAAACATACTTTGTGTGACACTATGGGATTAAAAAAAATACAAAACTTTTAAGTGCTTTAGGCAATTTATTTAGATTAAGATTTGTAAGGGTGGCCAAAGGAATAGCCTATATCAAAAAATCACAGATCTAGATTAAAAACATAAAAAAGTATATTCTTATCATTTTACATGATTTCCCTTACTCCTGTCCCCACTAGAATGTTAACTTCTTGTTAGGACAGGCACTGCTATGATGTTACTTTGTGCGGTTGTTGTTGTTGTTTTTTCAATTCATTTTATTTTTTTTCCCGATCTAATTTATTATTTATTAATTTTTAACATTCTTTTCTTTTTAAATTTTGAGTTCCAAACTCTCTTCTTCTTTCCCATGCCCACCCTTACCAACTAAGAAGGCAGGCAAAATGTTAATAACTATTCATGTGAAATCATGCAAAACATATGTAATATTAGCTACATTTTTTTAAAAGCAAGAAAAATAAAGTGAGAAAATTATTCTTCAACTTGCACTTGGAGTTCTTAAGTTCTCTCTCTGAAGGTGGAAAACATTTTTTCATCATGAATCCTCTGGAAATGTCTTGAATCATTGCATTGATCAGAGTATGCAAGTCTTTCACAGTTGATCACTATTGTGCCATTGATATTACTGTGCACTATTGTTCACTTTGCATCACATCATGTAGTTATTGTGATGTTGAACCACTCCTGCAGTCCTGACATAAATCTCCCCTGGTCATAGTGTATTATCCTTATGATATATTGCTGCATCTCTTTGCTAATATTTTATTTAAATTTTTGCATCAATATTCATTAGGCAAATTGGTCTATAATTTCCTTTCTCTGTTTTGGCTCTTCCTAGTTTAGATATAAGCACCATATTTGTGTTATAAAAGGAATTTGGTAGGATATCTTCATCTATTTTCCCAAATAATTTATATAGTATTGGGATTAATTGTTGTTTAGATGTCTCATAGAATTCACTTGTGAATCCATGTGGTCCTGGATATTTTTTCTTACAAAGTTCATTGATGGCTTGCTAAATTTCTTTTTCTAACATTGGACTATTTAAGTATTTTGTTTCTCCTGTTAATCTGGGTAAAATTTTTGTAGATGTCCATCCATTTCATTTAGATTATAAAACTTATTGGTATATAATTGGGGAATATTGCTCCTAATAGTTGTTTTTAATTTCCTGTTCATTGGTGGTGAATTCATCCTTTTCATTTTTGATCCTAGTAATTTAGTTTTCTTACTTTCAATTTTATTAATCTCTCCTTTGATTTTTAGGATTTCCAATTTGGTGTTTAATTGGGAATATTTAATTTGTTTTTTTTCTAGATTTTTAGTTGCATGCCCAATTCATTTATTTGCTCTTTCTCTGTTTTATTGATGAAAACAATTAGAGATATAAAGTTTCCCTTAAGTCACACTTTGGCTGTATTCCCGTAAATTTTGTTATGTTGTCTTGTCATTTTTAAAAAATAAAATTATCAATTGTTTCTATGATTTGTTCTTTGACTCACTTATTTTTAGGATTAGATTATTTTGTTTTCAATTAAATATAATGTACCTTCTAATTTCCCATTACTGGATATAATTTTTATTGTTTTATCATCTAAAAAGGATGCATTTACTTTTTCTGCATTTGATTGTGAGGTATTTATGCCCCTAATAAATGGTCAGTTTTTATGTAGGTGCCATTTATTGGTTTCTATTCCCATTCCAATTTTGCTTTTTTTAAGGAGTTCTCCTCCTGGAATTTTGTGCTTCTTTTAGCATTAAGCCAATTTTGTTTTTTAAGGTATTATTTTCTTTAGTATTTTTTGTCTCTTTTACCAAGGAGTTACATTTATTTTCGTAAATTTCTTACATCATTCTCATTTATTTTCCCAATTTTTCCTCTACCATTCATCTCTTTTTTTAAATCTTTTAGGAATTCTTTTTGAGATTAGTTTTAACGATGATTTTTCTATAAGGCTTTTTTAAAACAACTCTTTTCACATTGTTTTCTTCCTCTGAGTTTATGTCTTGTTCTTCCATCACTGTAATATCTTTTTGTGATCTAATTATTTTTGTTGTTTGCTCATTTTCTAGGTTATTTGTTGACTTTGAAACTTTATGTTCAAGTTGTACTATGCTTCCCTGTGGGTATAAAGACACTATCCCAAACTACAGATTTTTTTTTAAATTCTCCTATTTTCAGAGCTAGTCCTATGGATCTGCAAGTTTTTGGTGCTTCCAATGTGGTGTGATCCTGAAAGAAGCATGGTCATTGCTTACATTGTCTGAGCTAGTCTTTCATAGGAAGGGGCACTGCTGCCCTGAAGCCACAAGTACTAGCACTCCAATTTGCTTTGGAACTGTGACCAGGGTCCCTTCTCCCTTGTGAACTACCACCAGCACTTCTCTTCACCTAGAAAATGCATTCCAGAACTGTGTATGGGAATAGAGTTGCCAATCTGTACCAACTTTTTCCATCGCCAGCAAAGAGTCCTTTGTAATCTCTTTCTAAGAAGTTTTCTGATCCCCACGTTTGCCATCTATGGCCTGAGAGCTTCTTAAGCTGCTGCTGCTGCAGCTACTGTTGCAGTTGTTTGTTCTGTGGGCTCTGGACAGACCTTGGTGCCACAGACTTTGGCTGACCTCTTAACTTTTCCTATGTTAGAAAATGTCTTATTCTGACCTTTCTTTAAATTTTGCTGCTCCAAAATTTGATTTGATGCATTTTTTTAAAAGTTATTTGGTGGGGAATACTGGAAGAGTTAAGTTGGGCAGCTACCTTTAATCTTCCATCTTCAACAAGCATTTCTAAGTTGTGTTTTTATATGCTGCTTAGTACAGTGCCTAGAGTAGAGTAGGTGCTATATAAGTACTCAGGGAATTTAATTGAATAGTAACCTGGAACTGAAGTGAGAAAAGTGAGGAAAAAAAATGAGCAGTAATTGTCATAAAGTCTCTTCTCTTTGCTCTGTAGGAAGGTCTGGACCCAATCCTAGGCACTAATTCAGATAACTATGCATATAATAAGTCAATAGATTTTTTTGGGGGGAGTACTCTGATAGATTAAAAACTGTAATACCTGATGGCAAGAGAGAAGAGAAAAAGAATTAAAAAGAACAGAAAATAAAATTGTAAATATCTGGAGATACTTTGTGGAAGGGCAAACTTTAGGTGCTTAATAAATTCTGGTTCACTGACTTACATGCCATGGTAGCCCAAGAGTATACCACTTCATTCAAATCCAGTATAATAATTAATATTCCTAATTGAAATGCTAAATAATTAAGTTTCAATAGTTGAATTGTATATAATGCACATCAAAAGAGATTCATATGTATGTATATATATATATATATAATTTAAAAAGTGTTATTTTAGCAATAACCTTCAGCTAAATAGAATATTTACTTATATGAAACATTACAATGATGGCATATAAATTATATACCCAGTTGATAAGTGGTCAAAGAATATGGACAGGAAGTTTTCAGATGATGAAATAAAAGCTATTTATAGTCATATGAAAAATGCTCTAAAACACTGTTGATTAGAGAAATTCAAATTGACACAACTCTGAAGTACTACCTAATAACAATTGGTTTAGTTAATATTACAGAAAAAGAACATGACAAATGTTGGAGACTTGGGAAAATTTGAACACTAATGCACTGTTGGTGGAGCTATGAACTTATCCAACCATTTTGTAGAGCAATTAGGAGCTATGCCCAAAGAACAATCGAACTGTGAACAACCTTTTATTGAATAATACCATGATTAGGTCTGTATCCCAAAGAGATCATAAAAAAATGAAAAGGACTTACATGTGCAAAAAATATTTTTAACACCTCTTTGTGATGGCAAATAATTGAAAATAGAGGGGATGATGTAATGGGTGAACAAGTTGTGGCATATGAATGTAATGGGATATCATTGTGTTATGAGAAATGATGAGCAGGCAGATATCAGAAAAATCTAGAATGACTTACGCAAACTGATGATGAGTAAAGTTAGCAGAACCAAGAAAACATTGTACATAGTAGCAGTAAAATTGTGTGATGATAAAACTGTGATTGATTTAGCTCTTCTCAGCAATACAATGATCTAAGACAACTCCAAAAGTTTCATAATGGAAAATTCTACCACATCCAGAGAAAGAACTGATTGAGTCTGAATGCTGATCAAAGCATACTATTTTCACTTTTTTTTGTTTTTGGTAGTTTTTTTTTACCCTTTTGCTTTGTTTTTTTTCAGAACGTGAGTAATGTGGAACTATGTTTTACTTGATTGCACATGAATAACCTTTATCACATTGCCTGTTGTCTTATAGAAGTGAGTAGGGAGCAAAGGAGGGAGAAAAATTTGAAATTCAAAATCTTCCAAAATTTTTTGAAAATTTTCTTTACATGTAATTGGAAAAAATAAATACTATTAAGTAAAAAAGAAAAAAAATGTTGACTGTTAGAAAAACTACCTTTTTCAGCATTTTACTTGCAAAATCTAAGCTTATAAGTAGATAAAAATGAATGGTATAATTGTCTGGTTTAATTTTAAGCAACATATTCCTAAGCTTTCTTTTTATAATGTAAAGTATTAAATGTTTTTGAAGCAAAATGACCATTTATCAAATCTAACTGTAAAAATGAATAAGAATTTTGAAATCTAAATATATGTCTCATATTAGTGATCCCATAAACTTCATTTATAAAAGGATTCACTATCTTAAGGGGAGATGGTACATTAAGTTTATGATGTAATTCTCATAATAGGTCTGAAATGTCACCCTTTATTAAGTCTGTCAGTATTAGAATGGCATGATTCAACACTTTAAGTCTGTCAATTTTTTTTAAGAAAAATGAGAACATTAAACATTGGAATTCTATGTATTTGAACAAACATAAAACATTATTAAACTAAATGAATATTTGAAGAACTGGCAGACTGTAAAGTCAGTTGGGAAAGAACTCTAGTTATTGTATGTTTCTCGGCCTCTGGTATTTTCAAAAATGAATAATCTTATTAGCTATTTCATGATGTTTTCTCAAATTTAACATGTGTCTGGCATATTAGGTCATTTATTATTGGAGAAATGTGATCCTGCATTTAAAAAGTGTAGTCAAGTTTTTATTATCTACAGATTATCCATATGGCAGATTTGCATTCCTTGGGTTACTTCCCAAGTATTTTGTTATCCAGATGCTTTTGGGCTCTGATCCAGTTGCTATTTGGCTAGGAAACTTACCAGGGGTAACAGATTTGCCAGTTTATTTGGTACTGGGCGGTAAGATCATGTCTCTGAATGGCTTTATTGGATTATTTGTAATTTTTCATTATCATCACATGGTGCTAAAGCAAAATGATATTGTAATTTTCAACATCATCAATATCATCATCATTTGCATATGTAATAGGGAGATACATGTATCACATATTAAAAGGAACTCTCAAGTATTTTCAGTAAGTAGATTTTCAAATTCTGAATCTGTTGAATTTGATTTTCAAGGTTACACAGTTTGCATTAACAAAAATCTTTCTCAAATTTGATGGAAGATTTAGCAAAGAAGGGAAGAGTAAGTAGCCACTCTGAATCCTGTCACAATGAATGGCTAGATTCTTAATAGATATAACAATATGTGTTAAAAAATAATTCCAGGCAACCACTCCCTCATTCTTCTATGATTGCCACTCCATCCATTTAACTTCCAAAGCACTTAATACTCTATCAAAACACATTTAGAAAAGGGTCTTATATAGTTGCTAAGGTGAAGGAATGTTGTATTTTCTCTTGGTAGAAGGATCATCCCAAACTGATGAGACTTGAAATTTTAAACTGTAACACTTGTTTACTTGTCTATATGTACATAAAAGCCATCCAGCACTTGTTCATTTGTTTTCATATCCATAATAGACCATAAGATAATATATTTAGGGTTGAAAAGCACCATAGAAGCCACCCAGTCCATTACTCTCATTTTACAAATGAGGAAATTGCAATGCAAAATGCTTCAGCAATTTGCTTATGGTCCCATAATTACTAATTGGCCAGAATCTGAATATATTTCCTGTGACATCAAATCTAAAATTATTTCCAGCACACAGTTCTGACTTTTCATTTCTTCCTAGCCTCTTTCAGATTACAAATTAATAGAGGGCAAACTGTGTTCCTACATTAGAATTATACTGAAATAGTTTATTTGAAAATGATGATGATGGAAATAGAATAGAAATAGAAAACTAAGTGTGATGGAAAGAACACTGAGCTTGGAGGTAGGATAGCTATGCTTCATTATTCCTTCTGGTATTTATTAGATGTACTAGTCATGACCACTGGCAATATCATTTTTTCCACATAGAGGGAAAGCATTTAAAAGTCAGTCTGTTATGTTTCAAGCAACATAGTGATGATTAGAAGAATTACCTATTTCAGTGTCACCTGTGCAAAATCTAAGTCACATCACAGTATAGTCCCAACCTCAGATAGTTCCCATGTATAAAATAGGAATGATAATATTGGAGGTCCAACCTTACCTTTATTAAGAAAGCCAAAAATCACTTTACAAATGTGAACTATAATGGAAAAGACATATGTGTCTTCAAATTCCATAATCTTGAAGGAGATGTAACATTGAAAAGAAAAAGAAATCCACATGGTAGGGGAAATGTAACAAGAATGTCAAAAATATAAGGTCAAAGAGAAGAAAACAATGAAGTAACCATAAAAAAATAGAGATTTGGCTTTCTGTAGGATGGAATGATATCTAGAAGTGTTCTAAGGATCTTTTCTGAGACCACAGAGCACAGGGCTTTTAAGCAACTTGTTACGCACCTTTTTTTTCCCAAAATCTTTATAATTTCATGAGTTCTTGGTAGTTTTATTGAATAGAAACACATCATTCTTTGAAGGTAAGCAAGCAATAAACATAAGGAAGGACCAAAGCATTTATTAATTGTCTACTATGACAGGAATTGTGCTAGGCACTTTACAAATATTATGTCATTTTATCTTTATAACCCTGGAAGCAGGTGCTGTTATTACCTATTATACAGTTGAGGAAATTGAACAAAGGTTAAAAGATTTGTCTTGGAAAAGCACATTATCTTGCACACTGTATGCATTTAACAAATGCTGAATTTAATAAAATTAAGGAAGAGAATATTGTGTATCAGGAGATTTGCTGCCACATGTACCTAAACCAGACCCACAAGTAGTTGTGACGAAAAGTAGCTTTAAGATCAGCACAGCTAACATAATGGATTTGCAATTGCCTTGAGGATTTAGAAAATAAGTTGTTTTGCATGGTTAGTTCATGTGATTTATTGGCATGAGAAGATAAACTGCACTAAGGAATAAATGACACCACCACTACCACTACAATTACTATTGCTACTACTATTATTAATACTACTACTACTATTGCTGCTGCTGCTGTTGCAGCTATTACCACTACTATTATACTAGCATTTATATTACCCCTTAAAATTTCAAAGTACTTTGTACATGTTAACTCATTTAATCCTCAAAGCAATCTTTTGTGGTAGGTGCTACTATTATCCTAATTTTATGTAATAAGAAATTGAGGCACAGTGAATTTAAGTGACTTGTATCGAGTCAAATAAGCATCTAAGACAAAATTCTACCTCATGTCTTCTTGTTTTCAAGTCTTATAAATTTATTCACTGTGCCACCTAGCAGATTTATTAAAGCAACCAACTTGAACTTATTAAATTTCCTCTATACCCAACAGTATATAGATGAAATAACAGAAAATATAAGCTAGATATATTGTAGCTACTCTTTTAACATCTTTGAGATTATCAGCAGTAAGGAGAAAGAGCATATTAATGACATAAAATTCCATAATGATTTGAGAAATATTATTTATTAAAATTTGAGTGATTTTTAATATGTATAAAAATAAGCTTTTTTAAATATTCCCAGTTTTCATTGTCTTTATGACTACTTTGCAAATATTGCATTTTCATGTGTGTGTGTGTGTGTGTGTGTGTGTGTAGACAAGCCATTCCATATGTGCATATATGAATACACATCCATGGATATACATATATGGATATGGAAAAACATATCCATATTCATGAGTATATGTGTGTGTGTGTTATGTGTATGCATGTATGTGGTGATAGGACACAATATTCAAGGCATGAGGGACAACCAGCATAAATAATCAGAGATGGGAGATGAAGTGTCATATTTCAGGAACTTCAAATATCCCAGTGTAGCCAGATGACATAGAGAGCTGTTGTCTGAAGTGTTGAATGATAGAAAAGAACCATTTCATGTAAAGCTTTAAATTCCAAACAGGTTTTTCATTTGATTCTGGAAGTAAAAGGGAATCAATGAAACTCACTGAGCTGGAGGGTGACGAAGTCAGACCTATTTTTAGAAATACCACCTTGGCATCTAAATGGAAGAAGTATTAGAGTGGAGAGATATTTCAATGAGAGGAAGATTTAGAAGTCTCAGTAGTCTAGTTAAAATAGGAGGAGTCATTTAGTTATATGGCTCTACAGAAGCAGACATATTTGAGAAGTATGACAGTAGAAACAAAAAGATTTGTCAATAGATTGGATATGTGGGGTGAGTGAGAGTGAGGAGTCAATAATAGTGAAATTGTGATCCTTGGTGACTGGCAGGACGATAATGCTCTTGACAGTAATAGAGATATTATGAAGGAAAGAAATATAAGTTCTCTTTTGGACATGTTCTGTTTGGGTTGCGTAATAGGTATGTAGTTCAAGATATCCAAGAAAAAGTTCATGACTGTGGCTCAGCAGAGGCAAGGCTTCCACTGGATATCATTATGCATAGAGATTATATTTATAATCACAAGTTTAAAAAACATACATTGCAATATCTTCTTTGATCTTAATATTTCCTTTGTTGAATTTACTAGATTATATTTCTACTAATAAGAGTTATAGTGAAGAGTAGTGATGGAAGATGGATTTTACTAGCTATGTGATTTTGGAAACTGATTAATGCAGCCAACTGAGCTATTTTCTTGTCAAAATCTCCCTCTTATCTCCACGTATAGAATAAGAGGCATTGTCAAATATTCAAGTGTTGTTGAATGATAAAAGAATGAGTTCAAATATAAGCTATAATTATGGTTATTAATATAATTTATTTGGGGCTTTGATATTGTCATTACCTTGTATAGTATAAAGGTAAGTCTAAAAACTGGAAGAATTATATAGCTAAAAATTAAGCAATACACCTTTATGGTGAAATTTAAAAACCTCTGGTATAAATGTTTAAAAGCTCTATTATTTCTGAAATGAACATATAGACATGCACATATAGTCATTCACATCAGGAGATTCTTTTAAATGATTCTATTGCTGTGGATTTAAATTAAATCTATGATGTTTAATTAAAAACAATCAGGCCACCATTTCTCAAGTTAAACAATTCCAAATGAAAAACACATAAAAGGAATTTTCAGTACTTTTTTTTTGGTTGCTGTGTAAGCAATGTATGCTCAAATTCTTTAAGTTAAAATCAGTAATGTCTGTGATAAATTTATAGAAATTAGATTTTTATTGCCAAGGGAAATATATTAATTTTGTCTGTTGTTAACCAACATAAACAATTACAGGGACTTTAGGTATTCAGCTTAATATATACTACTTATTCATGTTTAAAGGCACTGATTCTCTCAGACCTTCCTAGAACAACAAATATAATTACTACACTTCTTTTCTTCATTTCCTTACTTTGTCTCCTTTTCCTCTTTCTTTAATTCATTATGTTTATCTAATGTTAATGAGAAAATGTTGATAAATAAATACGTGTTTTGGGGGGCCAAAGAAGTCTATTGATTATAAATGTGAGAAAGTGGGTTTATAAAAGTTTAGAGGTGAGAAAAATAACAATTGATGGAAAATTGATCATCTGAGTGTCCTTGATCACCTTATCAGAATAAAGGACAAAGAAATTATATTGCTATGAATTATTCAATCAAGGGACAAGATTTACAATCCATCAGATGTATCAAGCAACCAACAAACATTCATTAAGGACTTGCTGTGTTTCAGACAATACGCTAATCTCTGAGACAAAAGTAAAGACAAAAGTAAACAGTCCCTCAAGCTATGAGATAGCACAATATGTAGATATGTAGACAGATATAGATATAGATATTGATATAAATATACATAGAAAAAAACACTGATAGTAGTGTTGGATCAAGATTAAGTAGACAATGTGTTTAAACTAACTCTTGGAAGATAAAATGGATTCTGGTAGAGATGAGGATGGAGTCTTTCCACACAAGAAAGTCAGTACAGAAACACCATAATGGGAGATGGAGAGCCCTGTTGGAGGAACATCTAGTAAGGCAAGTATGAATGGACTGTATAGTGCATAGAGGGAAGAAATCTATAAGAAGAAAGGAAACATAGAAGGGGCCTAGGTTGTGCAGAAATTTAAATGTTAAACAGAGTTGATGTTTGATATTGGAAGCAAAAAGAGTCAAGTTCATTGGTGATAGGGGTGACGTATTCTGACCTACACTTTAATTAAATTACTTTGGTAGTTAGGTGGAGGACTGAATTGCACAGGGAGAAGTTTAAGACTGAGAGAACAATTAAAAGTCTATTATGAGCATTGACTTAAGGGAGGATAAAAGCTGGCACTAGGATGGCTGTGTGAGTGATAAGGGGCTAATACATGTGACATATGTTGTAAATATAGAAGTAACAAAATTTAACAACTGATGGCATATGGACTTTAAGGGAGAGTGAGGAATAGAGAATGAACCTGATTTTATGAACCTGGGAGACAGAGGGTGAGTAAACAGACAGTAAACAGGGAAATTTAGAAGCAGGTTCAATTTGGAAGGGAACATTGCAAATTTTATTGTGTACATGTTAAGTTTAAGGGGCTTGCAGGATATGAAGTTTAAAATTCAAGTAGAATTTTATTTTTTTTATTTTTCATTATGATACAAGATTGGTGCTCAGGGGTAAAGTGAGCTAGAGATAGATCCAGTACTTTGCTGGAAACAGATTCAATTGGCTATTTAATTGTTAATTTCTCAATGTAGTCATTTATACCACAGAAACCTGAAAATGTTCTGAATCAGGGCTTTACTATTTTGTTGATTATCCAGACTTAAGAAAGTAATAGAGAAAATGTTAATAATGCAGATGAAATGTAAAAGTGTGCTGTGTGTATTTTTTTCCTCAGTAAGCTAATTGTTAAACTTTAAGTAGCATATATCTGAATTGAATTCTTGGAATCTAATAAGCTTACTAAATGAGAAAATGACAAGAGTAAAGAGAAGAGGGTTTAGAACAGACTTGGTATAGTTCCACAGTTAGTGGCTATGACATTAATGATAAATGAATTAAAAAAAATTGAAGGAGACTTTCACTATTGATGACTGAAGAGTCACATTTAATCATAAAATGATTGCCTAGAGATAGGCTGTGTTTTCTTCAGTTTCTGTTTTCTTATGATCTGTGACTGATCAAACTGCCTATAAATTCTATTAATATTTATGTTGTGATTTTATGTTTTAAACATAATTGAAGCATTTCACAAAGATTATTATTTCTTTTCTAATTTCAATTTTAAAATTCTGCTTGTACTTTCTGGAAATGGGGAAGGGTTGCTATTAGAGAGACAATCAGTGTTTATATCCTACTTAATAAAGAAGCAATAAAGGCTATGTATAATTCTTTGCTAATGCCATCTCCCAAAAGATTTTTCTGAAAGAAAATACTAGCAGTCTTCATATTCAAGGTCAAAGACTCGGAAACAACTCCTAAACTTTCACTTATATTTGATTCCTAGCTGTGAAACACAACTCAAATAGCCAACCATTATACAGAGACACAGGTGGTAAAAGTCCCATTTGCTTTTATTGTAGGGACAAGATAGGGATAATGCACCTGTCCTTTATGTAAGGAGAGATGGCAAATAGATCTATTTATCAAGAATCATTAAAAAATGCAAAAGGAACAAGGCAAAGAAGTTTTTTAAATGACTTTTATTGAATAAGATATAGGCTGATATCCTTACATTACTCAGATAAAAGAAGCCCCCCCAAAAAAGGTTATTTCTATTGAGGAGTTATTCTTTACTCATTTGTGATATAGTGCCATAGAGATACACATAATCAACTTTTTATTCATTGGTCACAGAAAGGTTATAAACTAAAAATATTGAGCAGCTCTAACGAAGACTATTTATAATAAAGTATTCTTTGTATCTATATCCATTTATTATAAATATATAAATAAGTATCTTTATATATATAATATTTAAGCTCAGTCATGTATACGCTTTTCAATTGTTCAGTCATTTTTGACTATTCATGACCCCATGAACCGTAGTGTTTTCTTGTCACAGATACTGGAGTGATTTGCCATTTCCTTCTGCAATGGATTAAGGCAGAAGCTAAATGACTTGCCTAAGGTCATACAGCTAGTAAGTGTCTGAGGCTGGATTTGAACTCAGGTCTAGATGACTCTAGGCCCAGTGCTCTATCCACTAAGCCATCTAGCTCATTCTTTAGCCATGTACACATGTATGTATATATGCAATCTGTTTATATACATAGACATATACAAATTTGTACATATGTGCATATATATACCCCATATGTGTGTGCATGTGTATTATTGATGTGCAACACATGTATACATATATGTATATAATGCACATACATATACTAATTTTGCATGTGTATATATGTGTTTGTATACATACTATTAACAAAAAGAAAAAGAAACACAGTCTGATCACAGATTACCAAGTGTGTATTGTCTGAGAAAAGGCTTATAGAAGAGAGACGATCCTAAATGGGAGCAGAGAGGGAGAAAGAGTTTTCATCTGCTAAAAGGGGAGTGATAAATGGGTGAGATAATAGTTTCTAGGAGCTTTTGAGCAGGGAACTGGGGATAAACAAAGGGGGACATCTATAGACATAATAAGCCAAGCAAGGTCTTTAGTCTCCATCTGCTGCTCAAGGTTGTACTTGAGCTGCTTGGTATCTGGCAGCTATAGGTATCTCCATATTTAGCCAGGGTTCACTCAGAAAGGATCACTAGCATGTCAAGCAGCTCAGAAATTCACCTAGTTGGGTGATTGTTGTGCAACTCTATAGACCTGTTCCCTTGTGAAGAGGGGAAATTTTAACATATAGTGTAGTCATTACAGAACCCATGTTCACAGTCAGTATACATAGACATATATGCATATATTATACATAATATGTTTTGTTTTGTTTTTAATTTGGTTAGGCAATTGGGGTTGTAACTTGTCCAGGGTCACACAGCTAGTAAGTGTTATGTATCTGGGGCCGGATTTGAACTCAGGTCCTCCTGAACCCAGGGCCAGTACTCTATCCACTGTGCTACCTAGTTGCCCCTATTATGTATAATATGTATGTATATACACACACATATATATATATACACATATATACACACATACATACATAAACACACTTCCAGGTTGTAAGACAAGAAAAAAGAGAAAAGAAAAAAATAAATAGGATCTCAGAGAATCCTTCCCTGCTGTTATTGTTAAAAAATAAAAATAATATTTCACATTTGATATTCGTGTTGTCAAGATTCTCATGTCTCTCCCTTTCTTTTCCTATAGTATTCCAAGTAATTCTGAAATATTCTATCAGTTGAAAAATATTTCCTCATATATGTTCTTGGTTTATTGGAAAATATTTCCTACCTACCATGTCATGAAAGTGACCTTCAGTTGTTAAAGGTTGTGCCAGTAGTGGGTAAGACTTGGTAGGTCCCAAGAAACTAGAAAGTCTATGGCATAGGCCTAGGCATGTACTGTTTGTCTGTGGTTTGGGGAGTAGCCTAAGTAATTAATTTTGGAGAGGCTCATCAGCAAGTTGACCATAAGGTGATAAATTGGGGAACCTCCACAACTCCTAGAAGTCATAGAGAAATTACAACTTAAATGACTAAAGACATTACAAAAATCATAGGTCTTCACAATATATGTAGTTCATGTCAGAATTTATTCAAATATTAGGGGAGCTTGGGATTTCAACCTTAAAAGATGAAAAAGAACAAGAGACATCTAATACTAGGAACAAGCTCTTGTTTCTGCAAGAATTCATTAATAATCACTTTCTCTTCACTAACTAAAACTGCCAGGTATGCTCTAGGAACTGGCAAGTGAACTTAATTTTTTTTCTCTCTGGATTCATTCCCTCACCTTTTAATTGACTTAGACACTCCCATTCTGTTCTCTTCTATGATGAGGAAAACTCACCTCCACCAGCTTGTCTACCTTTGTTCAGCCTCTCAAAACTGCAGTCCACGCTTTACCAACAGAACTTCTGTGTACTGGTTCCCAATTTATGAACCTACAAAGGTTCCCTTCTTCCTATCTTATCAGTTCCTAACTTAGCTTGACAGTCACTATCCTGCAGCTTCAGGCCTTGTTGTACTTATTTATGAATGGTATTTTGCTATTATATCATCAGTGTTCTCGAGGTAAAATATCCATACCAGTACCCAGTCTTTTCAATAGGAGGTGTTGTCTCTTGATACTGGCTTTACCTATCTTGGGCTTGTTAAACATCCGTTTTGGGCTTTCTCAGCTTGCAATGTTCTAAAACAACTCTTTCTGCTAAGGTAACCAGTACGGGCAGTGTTTCAAAGAGAAACAGATATTTACTAAGGAAAAGCTAGAAAAAGGAAGCTTGTTCCGTTCACCATGATGGGTCTGCTTGACAGATTTGTTACTTAAATTCAGGTTAATTATTAAACATTGGGTTTAGTCACCTGAGCTATTGAGGGGAGTCATATTAGGTAAAACCTTTCCATGGAATATGTTACATTCTTCCTCATTCTTTCTGAATAGAGGAAGAAGTGGGGTCATATTTGAGAAAGCATTTTGTCATAGGATTCGTTAGATGGTAAAAACCTTTTGAAGATGAATAAGGAGAGATGAAAATTGCATTTAGACTTGGGTCTTTGCTTTTCAATTGTTTCCCTTTGCTACAATTTTCTAGTGAGGCTAAGTGTCATTCTGATAATGGGCCAGAGCAATTCAATTCAATTGAACATATTTGTTAAGCACTTCCATGTTGTCAGGCAGGAACTGTGCTAGGCACTAAATCCAGAATAAGGTGCTATGTAGAATAGCCTACTAAATAGAAGGAGGGAAGCTAGAATAGATGAAGGATGACCTGAAAGTGAGTGGAACTGAACTCTGCACAATGGGTGAGAGACCACACAAGAGGCAGTCCAACTTACAAAGACTCAGTCACTCTTTGGAAAACACTGACATATTTTTGACTAATTTATATTCAAAAACTTGTGAATGAAGAAACTGGAACAAGGTAGCTACATAATCATTTCATGCAGGGAATGAGCATGATTTTCAGTGAGATTTTTCTGATTTTCAGTGAAATTCTTGCCCTTTTTGGGGGTGTGACAGTGGTTAGGTTGATGCAGCAACCAGGTGGATTGGAGACTAGAAACACTTGTGGTAGTGAGTGTAGTGAAATTTTGGTTTATCCTCTCTGTTCTAATTCCAAGTAGATAACACCATTCTTTATTTAAGTACCCCAGGGCAAGGGGTGGGGTAGACACAAAACCATCTATGATTATTAATTGTTCCCAATTTAGGATGAAGGAAAACTAAATGGAGATCAACACTGTAAAAGAAGAAGGGAAGGGAAGGAGGAGGGAATTAAAGAGAATGGAAGAGAGAAGGTCAGAGAGGTCATTGTCATGTGATACCAACAATACATCCATGGAAACTCTGGACCAGGATACCTGCAGTTCCCCTTTCCAGAGCCATGAGAGGTGACCTCCTTATGAATATACGGAAAGGTGTGTTTGTGGGGATTTTTGTGGGTCATTCATTCCTGTAGCAGGAATGCTGAAGGAAAGCTAGATAAGAAGAACCCGTGGATCTCTATGCCTCCCCTGCCTTACTTACACGTATTTGTATGTTTCTATTTAAAATGTTAGAATACATTTGCTGGTATTTTATATTAATTTTTATAAACACCTGTGACTGATTTTGTCTTTTAATTGTCTGGAGTTCTTTTATTGTGACGTGATGGTTTGGGAGAGAAACGGGAGGCATAAGAGAGAGAAAGATAGAGAGAGAGAGACGGAGAGACAGTAACAGAGGGAGAGACAGAGACAGAAAGTCAGAGATACAGAGACAGAAATACAGAGACAGAGAGAGGCCTTTCTTACTATTATGATGGAAACTAAAACTCCAGTCCACTGTTACAGATTTCTGATCTCTAACTAGGGCCATAATTCTGAGCCATTTCATGAATGAAGAATCACTATAAATCTTGACACCTTTGCATAAATTTAACTCCTGTAAGGGGAACCTAGATTACATAAATAAGTGAATCAAGGAGGTCACAGCCAGTGATATATCAATGGGGAGGAATCAGTGGGTGGAAGAGTCAGCATATAATTGTACCAACAATTCTTAGACTATCAGAATTTGAGCCACCACCCAGAAGGGATAGAGCTGAAAGACTGAGTACCAGTAGATCTTATGGCACTACATAGAAGATGATAGATGGTACATGTGACAGCTAGAGTGAACTCTTGCTATGTACAAGAGGGATTTGTCTGTAACAATCCCTGGTGTTACAGAGAGGGTCCTATTGGTTTACATATTCAAATCATATTATAGTTTTGGTAAAATAAAGAGTGCATCTTGTGACGATCAAAACTGGTGGTATGGAGAGTTGCAGCATTGCAACATGTATGATTAGACACTGTACCTGACTCTCTGCTCTGGGAGCTAAGAATTACTGGATTCTATTGCATGAGTAACTGTACAAAAGCTACATGATTTAATTCTCATTTCAGTTGCAAAGTTTCCTTGTCTCTGGTGTGTATTTTTTTGTAAGTAAAGTTTAGTTTTTCAATAAAAAAATCAAATTTCTTTCCTTACTTGTGAAAAGAAAGATAAAAGAAGGAAAAAAGAAAAAAAGGAAAAAGAAAGAAAGAAAGAAAAGAAAGAAAGAAAGAAAGAAAGAAAGAA
>NW_020955186.1:994406-997758 GCF_900497805.2 Vombatus ursinus
AAAGAAAGAAAGAAAGAAAGAAAGAAAGAAAGAAAGAAAGAAAGAAAGAAAGAAAGAAAGAAAGGACAAAATCTTTGAAAAAAATATGCATAGCCTCACAAAAGAATTCTCACATTGGCCTTCTCCAGAAATGTCTTTATCATTCTGCATATTGAATCCTTCACCTCCCTGTCAGAAAGTATGTAGCATTCTTCATCATTGGTATTCTGAAGTCATTGTTAGTTATTACATTAATCAATGATCTTGCCTTTCAAATTTGTTTCTTTTTACAATGCAGTTATTACATGACTTGCTCTTTTTTCTCATCATATTCTGTATTAGTTCATAAAAGTCTTACAAGTTTTCTCTGAAACAGTCACCTTCGTTATTCCTTACAGCACAATAGTATTCCATTTCATTCATAAAACATAATTTGTATAGTTATCCCCCAACTGACGGACACTGCTTAGTTTCCAGTTCTTAGCATTAACAAAAAGAACAACTGTAAAAATTGTGTATTGCCCTTTTTCCTCATTCATTGATCTCTAGTGTGTTCTGTCTACATTTGTGGTCCAAACTAAACAACTGGATTTAACATATCACTTCTTTTTTTCTCTGTTTTCTTCATAATTCTTTACTCTGCACGATTTCCTTGATCTTGA
The DNA here is from genome assembly GCF_900497805.2 of Vombatus ursinus. NCBI lineage: Eukaryota > Metazoa > Chordata > Mammalia > Diprotodontia > Vombatidae > Vombatus > Vombatus ursinus. The sequence goes on from NW_020955186.1 coordinate 995,048, forward strand.
CTCCCTCTTTCATACATATCTCTAAACAAATTTCCTTGATCTTGACCTTGATCTTAGCATTTCATGGGTTCTAGTCCCCATATTCTTTTTTGCTCTTCTGACTTGCCACTTGTTTTCATCATCCACAGTTGGCCAGTCAGTCATCATACTACCAAACTGAAACTACGTGTCCTTGAGTTACATGTCCCCTCCACTATCAACATTTTTCGGAGATATATGGGATTTTGGGTATATAGAATCACAGGATAATAGTGGATAATACATCAACTAAAAGCAAAAACAAGTAAGAGGGAAGATGTGATAGTGAACTGAGTGTTAAACAGGAAGATGGAAATAACTGGGTTCAAATCAAGAGTCAAATTCTAGCTGTGTAACCTTGGTGATATGACCTCTCTAAACCTCAGTTTCCTCATCTATAACATAAGGATAACAATATCATCTCAGTCACACAATTGCTGTCAGGAACAAAGGATATATAACACACAGAGCACTTCCCAAAATAAAAAAATCCTACAGTATATAAATGTCAATTATTATTATGAAGGTGTGAATGTTGGTGTCTTTTGTGATTGTTATAGGTGATCTGTGGGAATGAATGACTATCTTTTCTGAAATATATTTTTATTTTCTTGTCTTTCTCTTAGATGGTGAAAGGAGAAATACATAGGAATGTTGGATAAGCAACCCTAAACCACCTGTGTAATCTATAAGCTTCTAATTAGGAATAAGCCTTGAATCACAGATCTTTAAAGAACTGAGGAAATCCCAAATTTCCCCCAAAGTGGGATGTTCTTCATTATTAAACATTCTTCTCTATAGGAACCACATGGAAAATAGATACCCCATAACTAGAGGGAACAAGGTATCAAGTTAGACCTGAAATTTAAAGCTAGATAAAATATTAATATGTTAAATACCCATTAAATAGTTTCTTTTATTCATAGTTCAAAACAATCCTATCCTATGGTGTTAATTATAAAATTTACACATTTTTTTTTCCTAGTAAATCAACCCTAGAAAACATTTTTCTCATTTGGAAGGGTTGTAAGTGAAAAATAGATGTATGTATTAGAGATTGGCAATATCATACAATGGAGGTCTTAAAAATGTAGATAGGGAGCTATCTAGAGAGTGCAGTGTAATAGTAAATAACAACTATAGCATAGAGTTAGATAGAAACAAGTTCAAATTTTGCATCAGACACTTACAAGTTGTACAGCTTTAGGCAAGTCACTTAATCTCTTAGCCTCAGTCTTCTCATTTGTAAAATGAGATTGGAAATTATAGTTTTTAAGGTCCTGTCTAGATTTAAAAGTATGAAGCTATGAGACCAGTAATTATGGTCCAGGTCAACATGTTAAGTAACTTTAGGAACAAGAAAGGTTAGGTTTAAGAATCAGTGAAAACTTAAAAATTATTATAGAATAAAATCTCTGGGACCAAAGGCAAGGTCCCTCAAACTAGTTTAATGAATATCTGGTGCCCTTTTGGAATAAAAATGCTTGAGGAGTGATCTTTGGAACTTGTTAAGCACAGATACCTTTGAGATGCTTGAAAGACTATGTATTCTACTACATTCATATTCACTAAGAATCCTGAATCTTAAAAGACAGAAACTTTAACCTTGTTGGGATGAGATATATCTGTAAGAAAAAGGTAGGAATGTTAGGCTGTGATAGGGATATCCAGTTTCAATGACCTGGTATCAGCACTGATTTCCAGGTCACATTTCCCCCATATATTTTCAGAATATATTCATATATTCTAGTCCCATAGTATGACTTGATTTTCCCTATTTGGGTCACTAACCTTGTTCTACAGTTAAACCTTGCTCATGGCCCAGCAAGAAAGTTGAATGTATATGATATTATGATGATATATGTAAAAGCACATTTCAAACTTTAAATGATGTATTTAAAACAACTAAATGATATTTTTTTCTTTTTCATTTTTAAAATTAATTTATTTATTTTTAGTTTTCAACATTCACTTCCACAATATTTTGAGTTCCAAATTTTCTTCCCATTTCACTCTTCCCCCCACCCCAAGATGGCATGCATTCTGAGTACCCCTTCTATGGCCCCCTTCTCCTTCTATTGTCCTGTAAGGCAGGATAGATTTCTATACCCCATTACCTGTATATCTTATTTCCCAGTTGCATATGAAATTTTTTTTTAATTTTTGTTTTTAAAATCTTGGGTTCCAAATTTTCTCCCTTTCTCTCTCCCCACCGACCATCATTAAGAAGGCAAGTAACTCTATACAGGTTATACGTGTGTAGTCACCCAAAACACTTCCATGTTGTAAAAAACTAAGTATATTTACCTTCATCCCATCCTGACCCCATTTATTCTATTCTCTCTTTTGAACCCATCTCTTCTTACAAGGATTTGCTTCTGATTACCCCCTCCCCCAATCTGCCCTCCCCTCTATCATTCCCCTGCTCTCTTGTCCTCTCGACCCCCCATTTTCCTGTAGGGAAAGGTAGATTTACATACCCAATTGAGTGTGCATGTTAATCTCTCCTTAAGCCAAATCCAATGAGAATAAGATTCACTCATTCCCTTTTTCAGTAGAGGCTAAATGGGGGTAAGTAAAAGGGAATGAGTGAATCTTCACTCCTTCATCTTCAAGTCACCCTGTGCCCTGTATTTATCTACCTATCTATCTATCTATCTATCTATCTATCTATCTATCTATCTATCTATCTA
>NW_020955186.1:997768-1076961 GCF_900497805.2 Vombatus ursinus
CTATCTATCTATCTATCTATCTATCTATCTATCTATCTATCTATCTACACACACACACACATATATATCTATATATCTATATCTATATATCTATATCTATATATATATATAAAATTTTCCCCCTCCAACTACTCTAATACTGACAAAGGACTCATGAGTTACAAATATCATCTTTCCATGCAGAATGTAAACAGTTCAACCTTAATAAGTCTCTTATGATTTCTCTTTCCTGTTTACCTCTTCATGATTCTCTTGAGTCTTGTATCTGAAAGTCAAATTTTCTATTCAGCTCTGATCTTTTCATTAAGATTGCTTGAAAGTCCTCTATTTCATTGAATATCCATTTTTTTGACTGAAGGATTATGTTCAGTTTTGCTGAGTAGGTGATTCTTGACTGTAATCCTATCTTCTTTGCCCTCTGGAATATTATATTCCCTTAATGTAGAAGATGATAAATCTTGTGTTATCCTGATTGGGTTTCCACAATACTTGAATTGTTTCTTTCTGGCTGCTAGCAATATTTTCTCCTTGACCTGGGAACTCTGGAATTTGGCTACAATATTCCTAGGAGTTTTCCTTTGGGGATCTCTTTCAGGAGGTGATTGGTGGATTCTTTCTATTTCTATCTTGCCCTGTGGTTCTGAAATATCAAGGCAGTTTTCCTGGATAATTTCTTGAAAGTTGATATCTAGGCTCTTTTTTTGATCATGGCTTCCAGAAAGTCCAATAATTTTTAAATTCTCTCTCCTGGATCTATTTTCCAGGTCAGTTGTTTTTCCAATGAGATATTTCACATTGTTTTCTATTTTTTCACTCTTTTAAATTTGTTTTACAGTGTCCTGATTTCTCATCAAGTCACTAGCTTCCAATTGCTCTATTCTAATTTTTAAGGAAGTATTTTCTTCAGTGAGCTTTTGGACTTCCTTTTCCATTTGGCCAATTTTGCTTTTGAAGGCATTCTTCTCCTCATTGGTTTTTTTGAACCTCTTTTGCCATTTGGGTTAGACTTTTTTAAGATGTTATTTTCTTCAGTATTTTGGGGGTCTCCTTCCTCTACTTCACTTACTTGCTCCCCAAAATCCTTTTTGAGCTCTTCCATGACCTGGGACCAATTCATATTTTTCTTGGAGACTTAGGATGTAGGACCTTTAACTTTGTTGTCTTCTTCTGGTTGTATATTTTGATCTTCTTTGTCACCAAAGTAAGATTCTATGGTCTGACTCTTTTTGCCCTGCTTGAGCATGATCCCAGCCAATTATTTGAGTTATAATCTCTTTGTTAAAGTAGGGATCTGTTTCCAGTGTGGAGAATGTACTGTCCCAAGATTCAGGGGTTTTGTGCAACTGTTTTCTGAGATAATTCTAGGTACTTATAAATTTCAGTTCTTCCAAGTTCTTGCTATGATCAAGGGTGAGGTGTTTACTCCTTTCTTGTCCTGTACTCTGGTTTGTGAATGAACCCAAGCACTCTTATCTGTCTTGGAACTGTGAGGAGGATTCTCTCTCCACAGCCATTACAAACTCCACCAGGTCAGTGCTCCTCCTTGCCCCAGGACTGCCACCCAGAACTGTGGCCCAGATCCAAGAACGGGCAAAGCAAGAGAATTGTGCACCAGTAGAGAGAGATCCCTTCAGTCCCCCTCTGATCAGCCACTTGATTTCCCCTCTGTCTTTGGGTCAGAAGCTCAGGAAGCACCCACATACCTAGGACTGTGCTGGGGACTGGGGCTGGGACCAAGCTTCTCTCTCACCGTGGTCACAGACTTTTCCTACTGACTTCTAAGTTGTCTTTGGCATTCTTTGGTTGAGAATTCTGGAAACTGCCACGGCTGTCCATGATTCAGTCCTCTGAGGCCTACTCCAGGTTCACTGAGGCCTGAACACCTACCCCAAACTGTGTTCCTCTCCCAGCCCAGCATGATATACCTTTCTGATCAACCATCTTGGTTATCTTGGACTGGAAATTTGTTTCACTCTGTCTTTTTGTGTGTTCTGCTGCTTTAGAATTTATTTAGAGCCAGTTTTTACAGTTATTTGGAGGAGTTTGGGGGAAAGCTCAAGCAAGTCACTGATTTTACTCCACCATCTTGGCTCCACCCTGAAAATTGTCTAAAGGATATATTTTAAACAACTAAAAACAACAATAAAAGTAACAACAATAAAAATGATAACGATAAATATGCAATAGTGATAGACTTTGGAATCAGAAAGACTTTGATTCAAGTCCCTCTTCTACTTTATAACAATATAACCATAACTAACTCTATGACCATTAACAAGTCACTTAACTTTCTGGTGTCACAGACAACATTCTATACCTATAAATTATTAATGGATTGCCAATGCTCATCAATGGAGGGAATCATCATTCTAAGAAGTTTTCCATACATATTTAATCACAGGCTTATTCCCAAAAAAATTAAAGTAAATATAAGTATTAAGGCTTATAAATTAGGGGCATTTTGGGCTGCATTATTCAGTAGAAGAAATTCTAAATGCTAGGGCCTACAGGGGAAAAAAAAAAACAAGAATCTGTATATATGCTTATCTACAATATTTGTGCAAGTTAATAGCTTCTTGTCTCTTAATAAAATCAAAGAATAGTTATAAACATATTTATGAATAGTGAGTGTATAAATATTACAACACATTTTAATTAGAAACTGTGGAATAGAAAGCAATACAGAAATATCTTTATGAAAAAATTCAAGGTGAAAAAAATGATAAAGGACAAGGCACATGCTAATTAGGATAACATTAGAAAAATGAATGAGAATAACCCAATGGCAGGTAATTTTTGACAATATAACTTTTGGGGATGATAAGTTAATTTATAACTTACAAACTTACTCAGAAAAAGAGCTGCATTCTTGAGCTTAACTCAGGGATGGAGCTATATGGCTTGAGCAATTATAGAAAATAAGGCAGTAATACAGAATAGGTTCAATTGCAGAATAGATTCAATTATTCAATTATACATCAATTTCCTCAATACTAGGTTCTTAATAAAATATTTTAGAGTGGTCACTTACTGTTTTGAAATTTAAACAATTTCTTCACTTAATAAATTATGCACATTATATTTATGTGGTCTTAGAAGGCAACTGATATGTTCCCTGGGGAATTACAGAATGGGAAAAATATCTCAATTTCTTGATGATGATTTAGATATTGCCTAATCATTTTCATTTCCACTGATAAGAAAATTCAAACTTCTTAAACATTTTTTTTTAATTTTGTAACTACTCTTTCAAACTGGGGTTGTATAAAAAGTTGCCTTCATTCTAATTGTACATCACTTTGAGGATCATGGAGAATTTTGAGAGGAGAAAATTTGAGGGGAGAAAGTAACAAGAACTTTAAGATCAAGAAAAAGGCAAATTACATTAAGTAATGTGTATTATAAGACCATTTAAAATTATTGACTAGTGTGCTTTTTGAATTCCCAAGGAGAAATGACATTTGAAAAAATTGAGTGCATTTGAAGGTATTTCTTATACACATCTTTAGCTACATCATAGAAAGTTACATCATCACAATTGATACTGTGGTATATCATATCAGATCAGACAGCAGAAATAAATACATTTAAATATTTCTGTTCAGAGGTAAGAATAAATAGTGCTGCACCTGTGTTTAGGAAATGCAATTAATGATTTCTATCCATACAAAGACCCCTTCAGTATTAAAGAGTGAAGCAGTAAATAACTGCAATTTGAAAACTCAATAAAGTATCTGAACAGAATATTGTGAGCCCCCCTTGCAGAAAATGACAGGGTAAAGAATCTAGTTCATCCATCACAATTACATTTTCTGGAATCATAAAATGAAACAAAATGATGGAATTGTAATAAATAACTTAAAGTAACTAAGAATAATCTATGAAATAATACAAAATAAATACAAAATTAAATTCTAGGAAATATACCAACCTGAAATTAAGACAAATTCCTCACTATTCCTAACAGTTAAAAATGCATTCTACATACTTCATTCATGGAAATATCTGTTAATGTAACATAAATACAAAACCCCATAAAATGGTCCTAGATTTTTCCTACTTTTTTAATACAGTGGCATGTCAGAAAATATCAACAACAATTGTCCCATTACTATATAGTTTGGGGGTCAAATACTATGTACTAAAGTTATTCTTTGATCAGTATGGGAGATATTCTTATTGATAACATATTATGAACAAAATACTGTCAAGATCAATTAATATAAAATATGGAAATTTTCAGGAACATTGTTTTAAATTATTTGATTCCACCTATCCCTGAATTTGTCATAATCTCTAAAAGAATAGAACTGTGTATTATTTTTAATCAAAAAATGGGAGGCAGACCAAAACATTGCATTAATCACTTCAAGTGCATGGAGGACATACATTTATAAGATCCACCATAAATATATTAAACAGCTTCCTCATCTCATGGAAACTCTTTCCATTGATACTATAATGCCAGTTGGATCTGATAAATGAAAAATTGTTGATGTATATTATGGATTATTAAAGAATGAATGATTTGTGCATGAATCCTGTGGTCAAATATAAATCAGCAATTTTTTACCACAAATACCCTGGAATTTCCTACATGAGAAACACAACATAAAATTGCCAAGAGGAAAAAACTATGACCATATATATTAAGTGTCTTACTGGCAACTCAATGTCAAAACCCAGCTGAACAAACATATTTTGAACTATTAATGCCTTCTCAATAGCAGTCTCAAGATATGTATTTGCAAGTTAAAAGGAAAACTTGTATTTAAAAAAGAAACACAAAATCTATAAAATATTAATGACAAGCAAAAAAAATCACATAATTTTAAGGCAGCTATAGAAAGTTTAGTAGTCTCTTGTCAAAAATAATAAAGTTAATTGATAGATTTAAGTTACAGAGCGAAGAAGTTAGAAACATATGGAAATATTTAGAAATAAGCATTCACAACTTCACAGAACATTAACATAAACTGGACATATGCATGTACTATGGCATGTAACAAATGTAACTAACAGTTTTTTCTCTCTTGATTATAATGATAATGCAGCTAACATTTAAGAGAGGAATACAAAAGCTTTACATCAGCATTATCTACATGAAGTCACTCAAAATGTTTTGATAAGTGTCATAAAAATGACTGAATTATGCAGAACTTTTACACAAAACAAAGAATTTATTTTACTAATATAAGACAAGTTTATTGTTATCAGAATTAATAGAAATGCCATACTTTATCAACTTGGGAATATTGATCAATGTAGATTTTACCAGGAGTGGTAGAAACTCTGTAACATACAATCATAGGTTACAAAAAATTTTAGTATTTCATGAAATAACCAGAATCATACAGCATACAGAATCAGACAGGTATTCATCCTAAACTAACAGTTAATCAATCTCCATCCTACTAATATAAACCCAAAATATATTTGAGAAATCTACAAATAAACTTTACTGTTTCTAGAGCATTATAATAACAAAACTTTTATCTATAGAAACTGAAAGAATGTATATTGAACTATAAATTTTGTTTTATGGAAACAAAAAGGATGCTGTCACAAAAAAAACTAGCACACACATACATACACATATATGTGTGTGTGCATCTATATATATACATATGTATATACATATACATATATGTATATACACATATATGTATATGTAAATGGAGAGTGAGACAGAAAGAGAGAGGGAAACCAAGCATGAAAGGCTCTCAAAATCTAGACAGATGAAAGTGTCAAAACTGTTGGTGAACCAGATAATTCAATGTCATTCCTGTCATCTTGTCTATTTTTAGAGTAGTTCTGAAGGTGTTTTCTTTGACCTAACAGAAGATAAGATAACATCTCACTGTTTATTCAACTAAAAAAGTAACCATCTTAAATTTTTGGACAATAGTCTGCCAAACCTTAACCAAAAAAAAAAAAAAAACAATAGTAATATAGGAACTTCTCCCAGGCTCATTTCTGTCTCAATGCCATCATTAATAGATTGAGAAGACAACCAATAATGACAATTATTATTACAAAAAATATCTTCCTTGGCTGTCATGTTATATAATCAACTCCGCACACAAAACAATAAAATTCCCAAATTTTTCCCACATAAACTCCTTTCTAATGATTTTCCTCAGTCTTATTATTTTATAAAATTATTTTTATCCCAAATGTAGAACTACTGCTTATCTGCTTTATGTTTCCAATTATTAGGTTTCACTAATTATAGTCTATTTTAATCTGTAGATTCTGACATGGAGTGTGTTAACTACACCTCTATTGTGAGCCTGACCTCCCTTATACTGTTACAGTGGTTGAATTCCAAGATTGGAGTGAAATGGAATAATTGTAAATTATCTATTATTTAACAATAAAGAAAAAGAGAAGGTGGAGCCAAAATGGCAGAGTGAAAGCAGTGGCTTGCTTGAGCTCTCCCCAAAATCACTCCAAAAACCTGTAAAAAAATGGCACTAAACAAATTCTAGAGCAGCAGAACCTACAAAAAGACAGAGTAAAACAAATTTCCAGCCCAAGACAACCTGGATGGGGATTAGAAAGGTCTACCATGCCCAAAACAGGCCTCAGCAAACCTGGAGCAGGCCTCAGAGGACTGAATCACAGACTGCTGTGAAGGTTCCCTGACTTCTCAACCCACAAATACCAAAGACAACGTAGAAGGTCAATAGGAAAAGTGAGAGAGAAGCAAAGTCCCAGCCCCAGTCCTGGCTGCAGTCCCAGGTTTTGGCTGCTTCCAGAGCTTCTGGCCCACAGACTAAGGGGGAATCAAGTGGCTGATCAGAGAGGGGATTGCAGAGATCTTTTGCTGTGTTGAAGCAGGGTTCTCTTGCTTTGACTGTGCTTGGATCTTGGTCACAGTTCTGGGTGACAATCCTGGGGCGAGGAGGAGCACTGAACTAGTGGAGCTTGTAGTGGTGGTGGAGAGGGATTCCTCTTCCCAGTTCCATGACAGAAAAGAATGCTTGTAGTCAGAGCACAGGACAGGAAAGGAGTAAACCCCTCACCCTTGATCATACCACCTTAGGAGAACTGAAAACTTACAGGTCTCTAGAAGTATCTCTGAAAAGAGCTGAAGAAATCCCTCAAAGCTTGGGATGGTGCATTCTCCACATTGGAAGCAGACTCCTACTTTACAAAGAGTTATTGGCTGGGATCATAAGAAAACAAAGGTGCAAAAAGTCAGACCATAGAATCTTACTTTGGTAATAAAGAAGATAAAAACATACAACCAGAAGAAGACAACAAAGTCAAAGCCCCTACATCCAAAGCCTCCAAGAAAAAATATGAATCAGTCCCAGGCCATGGAAGAGCTCAAAAAGGATTTTAGAAGCAAGTAAGAGAAGTAGAGGAAAAACTGGGAAGAGAAATCAGAGTGATGAAAGAAAATTATGAAAAACTAGTAAACAGCTTGCCAAAGGAGACCCAAAAAATACTGAAGAAAATAACAGCTTTAAAAAAATAGCCTAAACCAAAATGGCAAAAGAGGTCCAAAAAGCCAATGAGGAGAAGAATGCCTTCAAAAGCAGAATTGCCCAAATGGAAAAAGAAGCCCAAAAGTTAACTGAAGAAAATGCTTCCTTAAAAATTAGAATAGAACAATTGGAAGCTAGTGACTCAATGAGAAATCAAGACATTGTAAAACAAAACCAAAAGAATGAAAAAATAGAAGACAATGTGAAATATCTTATTGGAAAAACAACTGACCTGGAAAATAGATCCAGGAGAGATAACTTGAAAATTATTGGACTATCTGAAAGCCATGATCAAAAAAAGAGCCTAGACATCATCTTTCAAGAAATTTTCAAGGAAAACTGTCCTGATATTTTCGAACCACAGGGCAAAATAGAAATTGAAAGAATCCACCAATCTGCTCCTTGAAAGAGATCCCCAAAGGAAAACTCCTAGGAATATTGTAGCCAAATTTCAGAGTTCCCAGGTCAAGGAGAAAATATTGCAAGCAGCCAGAAATAAACAATTCAAGTGTTGTGGAAACACAATCAGGATAACACTGGATTTATCAGTTTTTACATTAAGGGACCACAGGGCTTGGAATATGATATTCTGGAGGGCAAAGGAGATAGGATTGCAGCCAAGAATCACCTACCCAGCAAAACTGAGTATAATCCTTCAAGGAAAAAAATTGATATTCAGTGAAATAGAGGACTTTTGAGCATTCTTGATGAAAAGACCAGAGTTGAACAGAAAATTTGACTTTCAAATACAAGACTCAAGAGTAACATGAGCAGATAAATAGAAAAGAGAAATCATAAGAGACTTATTAAGGTTGAGCTGTTTACATTCCTGCATGGAAAGATGATATTTTTAACTCATGAGACCTTTGTCAGTATTAGGGTGGTTGGAGGAAAAAAATATATGTATGCATATAGATAGATAGTCAGATAGAGGGCACAACGTGAGTTGAAGATGAATGTGTGATAACTGGAAAATAAAATTAAGGGGTGAGAGAGAATTATACTGGGAGAAGGAGAAAGGGAGAGGTAGAATGGGGTAAATTATCTCACATAAAATAGGCAAGAAAAGGCCTTTACAGTTGAAGGGAAATGGGGGAAGGTGTGAGGGAATGAGTGAATCTTGTTCTCATAGGATTTGGCTTAAGAAGGGAAGAAGTTACATACTCAATTGGGTATGGAAAGCTATCTTACCCTACAATAAAAAGCGGGTGGGGGAGTGGACAAGATAGCAGGGGGATAATAGAGGTGTGGGCAGTTTGCGGGAGTGAGTAATCAGAAGGAAACACTTCTAGAGAGGGACATGGTCAAAAAAGAGAATAGATTAAATAGAGGACGTGATAGGATGAAGGGAAATATAGTTAGTTTTCCACAGCATGACTACTATGGAAGTGTTTTGCATGACTACACATGTATAACCTGTATCGAATTGCTTGCCTTCTCAACGAGGGTAGGCAGGGAGGGAGGAAGGGAGAAAATTTGGAACCCCACGTTTTAAAAACAAATGTTGAAAAAAATTGTTTTTACATGCAACTGGGAAATAAAATATAAAGGCACTGGGGTATAGAAATCTATTCTGCCCTACAGGAAAAGTGAAGGAGAAGGGGATAGGAGAAGGGGGGCAGCTTAGGGGAAGGGGTATTCAGAATACATTCCATTTGGGGGGGAAGGATGAGATCGGGAGAAAATTTGGAACTCAAAATATTGTGGAAGTGAATGTTGAAAATTAAAAATTAATGAAAAATATTACTTCAGAGAGGAAGAGAGGAGTTGTTATTTTAGTAATGTTATAAATTTGATATTAGTAAACATTATACAAAAACGTATCTTGTCAGAAGGGTATGTATTTTCAAGCAGCAATGTGATATTTGTGGAGTCTGAGAGGTACTGAATATGCATAGACTTTTATGCCTTAAGTTACCGGGAAGATTCTTCTAAGAGATTCTTGCTCACAGGAGCATATGTAATGATCATTTGAATTAAATTCACTTATTCCCTTGCATTTAAGTTCACTGAAACCCAAGACATTGATCTTTAATCTTTCCATCTCCTGTTTGACCACATTCAGCTTACCATGTCTCATAGAGTTTACATTCCAGATTCCTATGCAATATTGATTTTTGCAGAATTGAACTTTCCTTTTGTCACCAGACACATCCACAGTTGAGCTTCCTTTTGGCTTTGGCCCAGCAGATTCATTAGTGGTGGAGTTACTTGTAGTTTTCCTGTGTTCTTTTCCAGTAGTGTGTTGCATACCTGCCAATTCAATGGGCTCATCTTCTGATGTCATCTAATTTATCATTTTAGTACTGTCTACTGGGTTTTCTTGGCAAAGATATTGGAATAGTTAGCCTTTTCCTTTGACAGTGGACCACCTTTTGCACTTTAGAAGAAACAGAGTAGCTCTCACAGTCAATAAAAGGGTAAGAAAAAAAAAAAAGAAAAAACAGTAGTACTGGGGTATAATCTCAAAAATGACTGAATGATATCTGTTCAAATCCAAGGCAAACTATTCAGCTTCATCCCAACCACTGATGCTCAAGAGACCAAAGCTGATCAGTACTATACTATGTTCTAGAAATAACACCAAACACACACACACACACACACACATATGTCACATATATATATATACATATATATGTATATATATATATATCACATTCACCATAAGAGATTGGAATACTGAAGTACAAGTTCAAAAGACATTTGGAATAAGAGGTTGGAGTACAACATGAAGCATGGCAGAGACTAATTTATTTTTTTTCAAGATAATTCATCAGTGATAACAAACACTCTTTTTCAACAACCCAAAAGGTGACTCTACACAGGGATATCACCAGATGGTCAATATAAAAATCAGATTGATTATATTCTTTGTAGCCAAAAGTAAAGAAGCTCTATAAAGTCAGTTAAAACAAGTCCTCTATCTAACTGTGGCTCAAATCATGAGTTTCTTATTGCAAAATTCAGACTTAAATTGAAGAAAGTAGGGAAAACCATCAGGCCATTATAGGATGACCCAAATAACCTCCCTTATGAATAAGAAGTGGAGGTGATGAATATATTTAAGAGATTAGATCTGGGAGATACAGTGCCTGAAAAACTATGGGTAGAGGTTCATAGTATTGAACAGCAGGCAGCTGCAAAAAAAAAAAAAATCAAAGAAAAAGAAGAGCAAGAAAGCAAAATGACTTTGTGATGAGGCCTTATAAACATTCGAGTAAAGCAGGAAAGTAAAAGAGAAAGGAGAAGGGAAAAGATATACTGCAGAATAGCAAAGAATAGCAGGGAAAATTAAGAAGGTTTACCTAAATGAGCAGTGCAAAGAAATAGAAGAAAATGATAGAATGGAAAGATAAGAAATATCTTCAAGAAAATCAGAGCTATCAAGGGAAATTTTCATGCTAAAACATGGGCATGATAGAAGATGAAAAATGTTAGGGATTTAAGAGAAACTGAAGAGATTAAGAAAGAGTGGCAAGAATACACAAAAGAACTATAAAAAATAGATCTTGACATCACCAATAACCACAATGGTGTAGTTACTGATCTAGAGCCTGAAATCCTACAGAATGACATCAAGTGGGCATTTGCTAATAACAGGGCTAGTGGAGATAATGGAATTGCAGCTGATCTATCTAGAATAGGAGTGAGGACCCTGCAGCCTTGAGGCCACAGAAGAAACAGATATAGACTATAGATCCAAAAATAGGTAGATAATATAGATATAAAGACAGATATAGTTGATAAAGTTATAGATAGATAGAGATTGAGATGACATGGATGTTCTAGCCAAAAGAATTTAGGCAGGCAAACCCAAATACAAATCCTAACTCAGACCTACTACCATCAGCAAGACATAAAACTTTCCTCAGTTTGTTTCCTCAACAGTAAAATGAGAATAATAATAACATTCTCTTCACAGTTATTGTAAGGATCAAGTAAAATGTGCATTTTGCAAACTTTTAAGTTCTAAAAAAAATTCTAGCTCTTATTATTATATAAATATAGATATACCCTTCAAATGAGTAAACTTTTATAAAAGTATTTCCCCAATAAATATATAATAGGGATTAATGAAGTCAACATCTGGCAAACAGAAATTCCAATAGTTCAACATAAGACTCAAAGTAAAAAAAAAATGGTCAAATAGATGTTTGGGGCATCTGTTGAGGAGAAACAACACATATCAGTGATCATGAAACCAAATGCTACAGTCAGCAAGGACAAAGATTCTACATAGTGAATTCAACTGAAAAGTTGTCGAAGAGCAGTACCTGAATTAAAAACAACAACAACCAAACATTTCCACTTAAAATACAAATTCGACTTCAACCTCAAAGTCACACACACACACACACACACACACAAAACAAAAAGAAAAAAAAAACAACCAGGAACTGAAAACTCAAGTTGCTTTTTTTTTTTTTTAAAGAAGTTAACATGGGGAATATTGAAGCTTAAGACATGGAAATAATGACTACATATTAATAGAGGAATGATCATATCACAATGATGCAGTTTTTAAAAATTAGCATAAAATATGTAGGTCGTTACCTCTAAACTATATTAGGTGTACTTGAGGGTGAAGACTACTTTATTTTTTTTTTGTAATCTCTTCCCTATACTCATGTCTTCCTTTCCATTCATTCATAGATGGAATACTTCTAAATTACTCTGAATATACTAGATGCTTAATAAATACATATTTTTAAAATGACATATAGTTCTGTGAAATTAAAGAAAAGTTCTCTATTAAAGTGTTAATGTTTAATATGCCCATTAATAGAACTCAGTCAAATATATGAAAATTTTGCATGAGTTTTGATGAAAATAACTTCAATTCAATTTAAATTTGATCAATCTATTAAGGGGTCCCATCAGTCCCAGGTTAGAATAAGGAGGGAATAAAGGAATAAGCCTAGTTTCTGCCATGCTCTTTTCCAGTTTTCCTTGTATTGCTGGGTAGGGTTAAGTTTATCAATATTAGTCATTACACAGCGTGGCTGTTATTGTGTACAATGTTCTCTTGGTTCTGCTCACTTCACTCAGCATCAGTCCATACAAGTCTTTCTGGGTTTTTCTGAAATCTGCTTCTCATCATTTCTTATGGCACAATAGTATTCCATTACATTCATATACCACAACTGGTTCAGCCATTCCCCAACTGATGGGCATCCCTTCAATTTCCAATTCTTAGCCACCACAAAAAGAGCTGCTAAATTTTTGTACAAATAGGTCAGCCATTTATATTGGGCTCACTCTCTTACCAGTGAACTGAATCTACTAATTCCAAAGTTAATAATGATGGCATATCTGACAGGCTCAATCTTTATCCTCAATCTCTCTACAGTGTTTCCTATACTTGATAACCCTTTCTTCCTATATACTCTTTTCTTTGTATTTTTGTGACATTGCTCTCTCCAGATTCTCCTTCTCTGCCCCTAACTTTCTCAATATCCATTTTTCTATGAATCAAATCATGGTACTTAAATATAGGTGTATCCCATTTTTCAAGCTCTTTGTTCTTCTCTCTTTACACTTTCTATGCAAGCTCATTAGCTCCAATGGGCTTAATTACCATTTCTATATAGATGAATTCCAAGTTGACATTTGCAATCATAGTTTCTCTCCAGTTCTACATCATCAACTGTCACTTAAACATTAGAAATTAGATGGTTTGTAAATTTGTCAAGTTCAACAAGCCCTTTGCCCTCAAACCCACCATCATCTTCAAACCTTATTTTACTCTACAGCACTACCAACATTCTGATAATAGCAAGCTAAGTAGCACATTGTTTGCAAAACACTTTAACATGTATTATCTGTTTTGATTCTTAAAACAACCCTGAAACCTACTGCTGTCGTTATCTCTGTTTTACAGATGGAGAAACTTAGGCAAACAGAGATTAAGTGGATTGTCCAGTTACACAGCTATTATATGTATCTGAGGAAAAATTTGAATTCAACACTTTCTAGCTCCAAGTCCAGTGCTTTATACCCTACTTTGTAGAGCTACCTGTAATCATCTGGGTTTTCAATCTTAACATTTTATGTGTTCCTTCTGTTCATTTTTCCTTTAACCAGTTGCCAAGTTTTGCTATTTATACTTTCACGAAATTTCTCATATCTATTCCCTTCTCATTCATTACTCACACAGAACTCACCATAATTCATTCCCTCATCATTTCTTCCACAGATTATTGCAATAGACTTCTAATTGTCCCATTCCTTAAGTCTTTCTTATTTGTAATGCACCATTCAAAGAGTTGAAGAAGTGATTTTCCATAAGCATATACCTTGCCATATATTTCCCCAACTCAATAGACCCCAGTTGCTCTTTAATATCTTCTGGATAAAATATAAAATTATCTGTTTTAATTTTTAACAATATTCACAACATATCCCCAACCTCCTTTTCTAGCATCCTTAATATTATTTCCATTCCCATACTTTGTAGTGTAGCCAAACTTGTCTTCTCACTGTTTTCATAAGAGACACACTCTTGTTCTTCTTTCTGTCAATGTCTCCCATCACTTAGAATGCTTTCCATTTAACTATATAGATTACTTTATTCTTTTAAAGATACAAGAACTTTTTCCTAATTGATTCCTGATTGATTTCCTGATTGATTCCTGAGTGCCTAGTGACTTTCCTCCCTAATATACCATGTGTTATTTTATTGTATTTATACTATATATACTTACATAGTATTCCCTCCAAGGCCAATCCCTCACTTTATATTCCCAATGTCTAAAGGGCAACAACCACTTCTTTCCTCTGAGAGTAACTTTGAGGGGTTTGATTTTCATAAACTCCAATTCATTATTCTCCTTGACAATGAGATAGTGTTAAAAAATTTATAGAAAATAAATTTACTATGTATGAATAGGAAAAACATTTGTTAAAGAAATATATGCTAACCCCCAAATGAGGACACACATTCTTCTTTAGAGTACAGAAGTTTGCTGAGGCCAATGAATCAACCTGGAGAGTTCATATGCTCAAGGGTAAATTAAACACTTCTGGTTTTTGTAAGCACATTCATTCTTTAAGGAAAACTCCAGGACATTCCCCTTAGATGTAACTCTCTTCAGAAGTCAGTATCATTACCTTCATGGAAGGCTAAGACTGTTTTTCCTCAGTGAGCATACTGACATCAGAATGCCTCTCGTCTCCATATGCAAACACTACTACCCCATGTACTTGATGCTGGGACCTACCTTAATACTCTGATGTATTTTTCAAACTAACAAAGTTGCCTGGGGGTGTGAGAAGGATGGAAAGGAAAAATATTTTCAAAACCAGTATCTGAACCTTTGCCTTCCCGGTCAGCTATCTATCTACTATGCCAGGTTGCATCAAATGTGGATTTTTGTGTACATTCATGAATGTATTATATGGATATATACATGTCTGCATGTCACACACACAAACATGCATTGCATGTGTATGTGTTTATTGGGTAATATAAAATGTATTCATATTATATAGTTTTAAATTGTTTCTTTATTTCATGAAAAAATGAAAATAAATTTATTCATATGACGGAAAAACATTAATGAATAATCATGTTATTACTGACATTATTAGACTTTTTATGGGATTTCTAATTCCAAATTATATCTATACTTTAAAACTTTTACTCCACCACTAAAATGTATCAATCTATCTATCTGTCTGTCTGTCTGTCTAGTTAGATATATAAATATACGTAAAACCGAAAGAAGTGCATTAATAAAATTGTACAGTGTGATCCAAAAATCTTAGGGCAATTAAACTTATTAAGTTTTAATAAGAAGATTAATAGCATATACAAATATAGTCAAATATAATTATACTAATATATTAAAAATATGTGAACATACAATTAATTACAGTGAATATACAATTATAATAGTTGACACTAATATTAATTTTATCATGTTAAATTTTAATATAAAATATCATTATTTTATTAAGCTTTAATAAGCTTGAAACATCTCTAAAACTTTTGGGATACACTATTCAAAATTGGATAAGGCAAATACAAGTATGTCTCTTATTGATTTTGCTGATTTATTGATACAAAAGACCAATAATCTTTCTATAGTCACATCACACTCATACTAAGAAATTCCTCTTATCTGTGAAACATAGCCCTAGGATGAGTCTCAACAGTTTAGAACTCTTATGATACAAATACAGGTAATTTTATTAGAAAGATTTAAACATTCTTACAATATTGCCATTACTATTGCAGATAATGATAATGATAATAAGAACAACAACACTAATAATGCATTATGTAGAACTTCAAGGTTCACAAGCTTCATAAACATAAATATGTAAATGTATTTATTTGTATATATATGTATATAAATATTTATATATGTGTATGTAAATGTATATATGTATATATTCACACACAGGCAGTTAGGCATCATGTTGGATAGAGTACCAGGCCAAGAGTCAAGATGCCTCTCTCCCTGAGCTCAAATCTGGCCTCAGACACTCTTGTGTGACCTTGGGCAAGTCAATTAACCCTGTTTGTCATAGTTTCCTTATTTGTAAAATAAGCTAGAGAAGGAAATGGCAAACCACTCTAGTATCTTTGCCAAGAAAATCCCAACTGTGGTTACAAAGAGTCAGACTCTACTGAAAAAACTGAACAAAAACAATATATTCACACACATATGTATGTACTTGTACATAAATGTGTATATATATATATATATATATATATATATATATATGGGCATACACATACAAACACAACTCATATAGATATATATGTGTGAGTTCATGTGTGTGTGTGTATATATATATATATATATATATATATATCTGGAAGCAGATGGGTGTTATTATTACCCATATTTTATGCAAATAACTACAGAAGATGAAGTGACTTTTCAGCATAGTTTACCAAAAAGAGCTCTAAGCTATTGGTCTGAAGGCCTGGTATTTATTAGAAACATTCTACTAAGTAGCTGTGACACTTTTGGTAGTCACTTTCTGGAATTTTAACATGAATATGGTTTGAGTAGATGATACATAAGGTCACTGCCAGTTCCAAAGTTCTATTAATATGAATTGTCCAAATTATTTACTGTACATACCTTTTGCCATATGTTTTCATTCTCCTTTGCACAGTATTTCTTTTAAGAGGCTCACTGTAAATGTATCATCCTTCATAAAAACATACTATGAGAGGAGCAGAATTGAAATGAACTTGCTGAGAGTACATGAGGGAATATGCAAGATTTCTATCTTTTGATGTACTAGAAAAGTGTTTTAGATAAAAGAAACTGATGAAGTTGCTTTTGCATCACCTTTTTTTTTCCCTTTAGAGGCCATGCTACAGCAATCACAAACTTAATTTCACCCATGCCTAGGCAGAAGAATACTTAGTTAAATTCTTCCAAAAATAGTTATGACAACTTAAATATTTCCTCCCTCATGTGATGGCCTTCTAATAAAGCAACAATTGCTACCAAACTTAAAAGTTACCTAATCCCTTAATTTTATTTCTTTAACAAAACTTGTTTAAAATCTCACACTTGGTTAAAATATACTACATACATCTTTCTGTCAGGGCTTTGACACATCAATACATTCTAATTATTTGATGAAAATTGGGCATTTTGACTTGGAGGTGAAAATCTCATTCAATTGTGGTACTCTGCAGAAATGACTGAAAACTTTCAACATATAAGCAGTTTTCAGTGATTTAAATGGAAATGTGTTCTTACTTACAATACTATTATTATGAAATATGAAACTGCCACAAAACTAGCTCTACATGATCGTAGATAGTGTTAGAATTATTGGTAGATTAATGATTTCTTATATAACAATAATACTATATATGGAAATATGAGAGAGTAAGGAAGCCATAATTTAACTAAATCAGAATCATAGATTTGAAAGAACTGAGAGATCATTGAATCATAATTTAAGAATTATAGGTAGTAACATATGCCTTTAGGCCAACTTTCCCTTTTTACAGATGAATGAGATTTGTCCAATGTCACAAAATAGTAAAAAAGTGGAATCTGAATTCAGGTATATCAATTCCAACCATCCTTTTCTAATTGTATCATGATACTAAATCTCTCAGCTTACAGTGAAATATATTTAGTCTCTGAGAGGTTTAGTCATTTGCCAAAGGTCACAAAATTAGTGACTGGGCAATAATTTAAACCTAAGCCCTCTGCTATTTCCACAACAAACACTGTAGCATTTTTTTCTTGTCCCTTTTACTACAGGGAGTCATCTGCACTATAACCAGTTTCTTGAACACACTGAGACTTGGTTCTCTCCTGATGACACAGATTTTCTGGTCACCCTTGCCACTGATGATTACACTTCTTCTCATATCCCAAGTCATTGTCATAGGAGGGTATCGAACCACTTCTTCTTCCCCATTGCTACTTCAAAGCTATCCCTCAGCCACCTACTCAGTAACTCTACTTCTTAGAAGTTCATGTAATCCATTTTTATCATGTTATCAAGAATTTGGTCATTGTCACCTAACTACCTGTCTACTGGCCAACTGACCAATCTATCTACCTACTTAATTAACTGTAGAGGATGTTATCTTTCTTTCTTCAATTGTGACTAAAAAGCCCGATAACTGGCTTGTACTCAAATTGAAAAACGTGATGCATATGGATGCTCCTTCAAGTTAACTTACCAAGTACCCAACTTGCTCATATTACATAATATATTCTTATCTCTTACAAGCCTGATTATTTGATGTATTTGTTACATTACATGTCAGTCCAAAATAGAGAATATACAATAGAAGTTAAAAGGCAAAGGAAAAGGGAATATATTTGTGTATTGAAAAATAAATAACCAGAAGTTTTGCTGCATAAATTTTTTCATTTCCTCAAGGTTCCCTGATCCTTCTTCATCCTTTTCTATCAGTACAGACAATGTTCACAGGAGGCACTTTATTAATATTTTTTAATTTACTAATGGTTTAATTTATTTAATTAATTCATTAGTGGTTGATTTTATCAATGGTTTAAACTTTATTATTTTTGACACAAGATTTGATAATTTTATATCAAAGATCTTGATCTTCATGACACTGTAAAATACTTTTTTTTCTCATTCTAAAATTGTGGGCACTTACTGTCCACAAAACTTTTGTTTACACTTTAGTTTCTGATAGAGAAATTAATTTCTTATTTATTTCATTCATTTTTAAGTAATTGATTGAAAAATGTTTTTTCCATGACATTTTAAGCATGATCATTTTGAAAGCCTAGGTTTAATATGTAATAATTCTCCCTTTAACTAGTAAACACATATATAAGTGTGTATGTTCATATATATATATGTGTGTATGTGTGTGTGTGTGTGTGTGTGATGAGTATATATGTGAGTGTGTGCATGTGCATGTCTTTCTTTTTGGAGAATAACCTAGTTCTTGCCCATTACAACCGGTTCTTATATTAATCTTATTTGTGGTGAAGATTATGAAATTCTTAATTTTACTGACCCATGTTTCAGTACTTTTCATCTAAAGCAGGACTTCTTATTTCTGGATATAAGAACTTCTTTTGCTTTTCACATTTTGATTACTATATTTCAACATAATTGATTTCTTCTGTATTTCCATGAATTTTATTTAAAATATGCCTTTTAAAGACCTCATTCAGTCAGAGAAGATGTGGGAAAATTGGTACACTAAATACATTGTTGGTGGAGTTGTGAAATGATCCAACCATTTTGGAGAGCAATTTGGAACTATGCTCAAAGGGCTATAAAATTGTGCATACCCTTTTGACCCAGCAATACCACTTCTAGGTCTGTATCCCAAAGAGGTTATAAAAATGGAGAAAGGACCCACATGTACAAAAATATTCATAGCATCTCTTTTAGTGGTGGCAAAACATTGGAAATTGAGCTGATATCATCAATTGGAGAAAGGTTGAACAAATTGTGATATATGAATGTAATGAAATACTATTGTTGTATAAGAAATGATGAATAATAGAAGAAAAAGAAATTGAAGGTATTAGAATAGGCAAAGAAGAAACAAAGCTATTTCTCTTTGCAGATGATATGATGATATGCTTAGAGAATCCTAGAAAATCAAATAAAAAAATTACTTGAAATAAAAAAAAACTTTAGCAAAGTTGCAGGCTATAAAAAACCCACATAAATCATTGACATTGCTGTATATTACCAACAAAGCCCAACAGCAAGAGATAGAAAGAGAAATTCCGTTTAAATTTACTGTAGACATTATAAAATATTTAGAGGTTTACCTACTAAAACAACCCAGGAACTATATGAACACAACTACAAAACAATTTCCAAACAAATAAAGTCAGATCTAAATAATTGGAAAAACATCAGTTGCTCATGGATAAGCCGAGCTAATATAATAAAAATGACAATTCTACCTAAACTAATTTACTTATTCAGTGCCATACCAATCAAAAAATCAAAACTTATTTTATAGAGCTAGAAAAAAAATAATTACAAGATTCATTTGGAATAACAAAAGGTTCAGAATATCAAGGAAACTAATGAAAAGAAATGTAAGGGAAGGTGGCGTAGCCATTCCAGATCTTAAATTGTATTATAAAGGAGCAATCATCAAAACTGCAAGGGAATGGCCAAGAAATAGAGTGGTGAATAAGTAGAATAGGTTAGGTATGCAAGACACAGTGGCCAATGACTATAATAATCTACTATTTGATAAATCCAAAGATTCCAGCTTCTGGGATAAGAATTCACTATTAGACAGAAACTGCTAGAAAAACTGGAAAAGAGTATGGCAGCAACTAGGCATAGATCAAAATCTCATACCATCTATCAAAATAAGGTCAAAATGGGTTCATAATTTAGGTATAAAGGTTGATACTATAAGCAAACTGGGAAAGCAAGGAATAGTTTACCTATCAGATTTATGAAGAACAGAAGAATTCGTGATCAAAGAGGAGATAGAGAACATTATGAAATTGATAATTTTGATTTCATTAAATTGAACAATTTTTGCACAAAGCCAATGCAAACAAAATTAGAAGGAAAGTAGAAAATTGGGAAAGAATTTTTACAATCTCTCTGAAAAGGGCCTCATTTCTAAAATATATTGAGAATTAAATCAAATTTACAAGAATACAAGTCATTCCCCAATTGATAAATGGTCAAAGGATATGAACAGGCAATTCTCAGATGAAGAAATTAAAGCTATCTATAGGCATATGAAAAAATGCTCTAAATCACTATTGATTAGAGAAATGCAAATCAAAACAACTTTGAAGGTACCACATCATACCTATCAGATTAACCAACATGACAAAACAGGAAAATGATAAATGTTGGAGATGCTGTGGGAAAATTGGAACAGTAATGCATTGTTGGTGGAGTTGTGAAATGATCCAACCATTTTGGAGAACAATTTGGAACTATGCACAAAGGGTTATAAAATATACATTCCCTTTGACCCAGCAATAGCACTTCTAAGGCTGTATCTCAAAGAGAGCATACAAATGGAAAAAGGACCCACATGTACAAAAATATCTATATCATCTCTTTTTGTAGTGGCAAAGCATTCAAAATTGAGGGGATGCCCATCAACTGGGGAATGGATGAATAAGTTGTGGTATATGAATGTAATGCAATACTATTGTGCTATAAGAAATGATGAACAGGCAGACTTAAAAAAAAAACTTGGAAAGACTTGTGTGGAATGATGCTTAGTGAAGTGAGCAGAACCAGGAGAACATTCACAGTAACAGCCACATTGTGAAATAACTAACATTGATAGACTTAGCCATTTTCAACAATGCAAGGATCTAAGACATCTCCAAAGGTCCATGATGGAAAATGCTATGCACATCCAAAGAAAGAATTATGGAGTTTGAATGCAGATTGAAACATACTACTTGTTATTTTTTTTCTTTTGTTTCAATTTGTTTCCTCTTTCTGATTGTTCCTCCCATTGGTTCTAATTCTTCCTCACAACATCACTAATGTGAAAATATATTTAATAGGAATGTACATGTATAGCTTATATAAGATTGTGAGCCATCTTGGTGAGGGAGGGGGGAAAGGAGAGGGAGAAAAATTTAAAACTCAAAAGCTTATGGAAGTGATTGTTGATGAATCAAAATAAATTAATAAAAGAATGATGAGCAAAAAAACTTAAAAAAAAACTTGGAAAGACTTACATAAACTGATTCAGGGTGAAATGAGCAGAACCAGTAGAACATCATACATAGTTACAGCCACATTGTGTGATGACTGACTTTAATAGACTTGGCTCTTCACAGAAAAGCAAGAATCTAAAACAACTCCATAAGACTCACAATGGAAATTGTTATCCACATCCAGAGAAAGAATTATAGAGTACTAATGAAGATAGAAGCATACTATTTGTTCTCCTTTTCCTTTGTTGCTTTGTTTTATTGCTTCATTCTTGTGGTTCCTCTCATTAGTTTCAATTGTTCTTTACATCATGACCAATGGGGAAAAAAAAGATTAATGTAAATGTATAAGTAAAGCCTATATCAGGTTACACACCATCTTCGGTGGGGAGGTGAGAGGTGTAGGAGGGGGAGAAATTTTAAAACTCAAAATCATGTGGAAGCAAATATGGAAAACTAAAAATAAATAAATTATTTAAAAAAACAAAAACAGTTCACAGGGTCTACTAAACTACCAAAGGAGTGTATTACATAAAATAGATTAATAAACCCTGCTCTTCATATAATGCTTCCAGAAGCCTAAAAGGCACACTAAGCAGTAAATCTCTGTTATTTTCCCATAATGACTTATTAAAAAAAAAACCACCTAAGAAAAAATCCTGAAACAGTGGATCCATGGGAGAGATGGAAGGGAGCAAACTTTTAGCCTGGGAAACTTGAAAGATCAACAAGAAAGTTCTGTTTCACTTGGGGAAAAGGGACCACACTGTAGGACAAGAAGAGTTCCAGCAAGCCAGCAGCAAGTTAAAGCTCAGCAAACCAGCAGGAGATTCTGGAACCCAATGTGGTGAGGCAGGCAAAGGTCAACACTAGGACCCTTCAGGTGTCTTAGCATAGCCAGTCTGGCAGGTGGATGGCTCTAAGCTTCAGCAGAGTCTCAGGCAAGCAGGCATCCCCTGGCAGCCAGAAAATCTCAGGCTCCAGTGCAGTCCCAAGAGGGCAGGCATACTTCAGAGGCGATTTCCATGTACTTCAGTGTAACCATAGTGAAATGAAGAAAACCCTACTTGACTTCAGCAGATGCCAGACACCACCACTAGGACCCCAATTCAGCACCAGCAAAACTTCCAGATCCCTACAGCCTCCAAGTGCCAGCACCTGAGGTCTTAACACACAAAACCAGTGACCAGGCACCTGACCCCAGCACAAGAACTTGCAACAGTGCTCCCTGTGCTCCAGCAGTACAGCTCAACATTAAAAGCCAGGAAATATGCAAACAAGACAAGCAAAAGGCAAAAATGAACTATCACCATAGACAATTTCTATGGACAGGGAAGATGAAAACACAAAATCAGAAGATGAGAAAATTGTCAATATACTTACATCCAAAACCACCAAGGGGAATATGAGCTGGTATCAAGCCAAAAAAGCCTTGTTGGAGGATCTCAAGAAAGATTTTAAAAGACAAATAAGAGAGGTAGAATAAAAATTGGGAAAAGAAATGAGAGATATGCAAGACAGAGTAGACAGTTTAGAAAAGAAAAGACAAAACTTGAGTACAGAAAACAATTTCTTATAAAATATAATTGTCCAAATGGGGAAAACAACTCCTTAAAAAGTAGAACTTACAAATTGGAAAAGGAGGTACAATAACTCCCTGAATAGAAAGAACTCCTTAAAAAGAATAATTGGCCAAATGGAAAAAAGAAGAGACAAAACCTAACTGAAGAAAATAATTCCATAAAAATTAGAATTGGGGAAATGGAAGCTAATGGCTCTATGAGCCATCAAGAATCACTCAAATAAAATCAAAGTATTAAAATATAGAAGAAAATGTAAAATGCCTGATTAGAAAAACAATTGACCTGGAAAATAGATCCAGGACAGATAATTTAAGAATTATTAGTCTACCTGAAAGACATGATAAAAAAAAAAAGATTGGACAGCATCTTTCAAGAAATTAACAAGAAATTAGGTGGAGCCAAGATGGCAGAGTAAAAGCAATGACTTGCTTGAGCTCTCCCCCAAACCCCTCCAAATACCTGTAAAAAATGGCTTTAAACAAATTTTAAAGCAACAGAACACACAAAAAGACAGAATGAAACAAATTTCTAGTCCAAGAGAATCTGGATGGTTGATCAGAAAAGCATATCGCCTGGGCAGGGAGAGGAACACAGTTCTGCCTGGGTGCTCAGGCCACAGCGAACCTGGAGCAGGCTTCAGAGGACTGAATCGCAGGCAGCTGTGGAGGTTTCCTGACTTCTCAACCCCTGAATGCTAAAGACAGCTTAGAAGGACAGTAGGAAAAGTCTGTGTCTGTGGTGAGAGAGAAGAACGGGGTCTCAGATCCATTCCCTGAGTGTAGCCCTGTGGCAGTGCTGCCTCCAGGGCTTTAGGCCCACAGCCTGAGGAGGAATCAAGTAGCTGATGAGAGGGGGATTGCAGGAATCTCCCTGCTGGTGCAGGATTCATTTGCTTTGCCCATACTTGGATCTGGGTCATAGTTCTGCGTGGCGGTCCTGGAGCTAGGAGGAGTGCTGGTGTGGTGTAACTTGTATGGCTGTGGAGAGAAAATCCTCCTCACAGTTCCAAGACAGAAAAGAGTGCTTGCAGTCACTCATAGATCAGAGCATGGGCCAGGAAAGGAGTAAACACCTCACCCCTTATCATACCACAATGGAAGAAATAAAAATTTAAAGGTCCCTAGAAGTATCTCTGAAAACAGCTGCACAAAGCCCCCAAAGCTTGGGACAGTACATTCTCCACACTGGAAACAGACTCCTACCTTACCAAAGAGTTTAAAACTCAAATAATTGGTTGGGAACATGAGCAAGCAGTGCAAAAATTGTCAGACCATAGAATCTTTCTTTGGTGACAAAGAGATCAAAATATACATCCAGAAGAAGAGAACACAGTTAAAATTCCTACATCCAAGCCTTTAAGAAAAATATGAATTGGTCCCAGGCCATGGAAGAGCTCAAAAAAATCTTAAGAAGCAAGTAAGAGAAGTAGAGGAAAAGCTAAGAGTGATGCAAGAAAATCATGAACAATAAGTCAACAGCTTGCTAAAGGAGACCCAAAAAAATGCTAAAGAAAATGACACCTTAAAAAATAGCTTAACCCAAATGCAAAAGAGGCCCAAAAAGTCAATGAGGAGAAGAATGCCTTCAAAAGCAAAATTGACCAAATGGAAAAAGGAAGTCCAAAAGCTCACTGAAGAAAATACTTCCTTAAAAATTAGAATGGAGCAATTGGAAGCTAGTGATTTTATGAGAAATCAAGACATTGTAAAACAAATCCAAAAGAATGAAAAAAACAGAAAACAATGTGAAATATCTCATTGGAAAAACATCTGACCTAGAAAATAGATCCAGGAGAAATAATTTATATATTATTGGACTATCTGAAAGCCATGATCCAAAAAAGAGCCTAAACATCATCTTTCAAGAAGTGATCAAGGAAAACTGCCATGATATTTTAAAACCAAAGGGTAAAATAGAAATTGAAAGAATCCACCAATCACCTCCTGAAAGAGATCTCAAAGGAAAACCCCAAGGAATATTGTAGCCAAATTCCAGAGTTCCCAGGTCATGGAGAAAATATTGCAAGCAATGCAAAAAGAATCAAACTATAGAATCGTACTTTGGTGACAAAGAAGATGAAAACATACAACCAGAAGAAGACAACAAAGTCAAAACTCCTACATCCAAAGCCTCCAAGAAAAATATGAATCAGTTCCAGGCCATGGAAGAGCTCAAAAAGGATTTTGAAAAACAGATAAGATAAGTAGAGGAAAAATTGGAAGACAAATGAGAATGATACAAGAAAATAATGAAAAACAAGTCAACAGCTTGCTAAATGTGATCCAAAAAAATACTGAAGAAAATAACATCTTAAAAAATAGACTAAGCCAAATAGCAAAAGTGGTCCAAAAAGCCAATGAGGAGAAGAATATCTTCAAAAGCAGAATTGGCCAAATGGAAAGGAGGTCCTAAAGTTCACTGAAGAAAATAATTCCTTAAAAATTAAAATGGGGGAAGATCTAAGATGGCATAGTAAAAGCACTGATTTGCTTGAGGTCTTCCCCAAACCCCTCCAAATACATGTAGAAGCTGGCTCTAAACAAATTCTAAAGCAGCAGAACCCACAAAAAGAAAGAGTGAAAAAATCTTCCAGTCCAAGACAACTTGGATGGTTGATTGGAAAGGTCTATTGTGCCAGGCTGAGAGAGTAGCACAGTACAGTATGGGTGCATAGGCAGAGACCAGGCCTCAGCAAACCTGGAGAGGGCCTTAGGGTACTGAATCATGGGCAGCTGTGGTGGTTTACAGATTTCTCAACTCACGAACATTAAAGAAAACTTAGAAGATCATTAAGAAACATCTGTGACCACAGTGAGTAAGAAGCTAGGTCCCAGCCCCAGACCTGGTGCAACCCTGTGGCAGGGGCTGCTTCTGAGTGGCTGATCAGAGGGGAATTGCAGGGGTCTCCTTGCTCATGCTGAGGCAGGATTCTCTTGCTTTGCCCATCTTGGCTCTGGGTCACAGTTCTACATGGTGGTTCTGGGGCTAGGAGAAGTGGAGCTTGTAGTGGCAGTGGAAAGGGAAACCTCCTCACAATTATAAGGCAGAAAAAGAGTGCTTGTGGTCACTTAATAGTCCAGAGCACAGGCAAACAATGGAGTAAACACCTTATCCTTGATCATACCATCTTGGAAGGACTGAAAATTTTCAGGTTTCTAGAAGTACATCTGAAAACAGCTACACAAAACCCTTATAGCTTGGGACAGTACATTCTCCACATTGGAAGCAGACCCCTACCTTAACAAAGAGTTTAAAACTCAAATAATTGACTGGAAACATGAGCAAGCAGTGCAAAAAAAGTCAGACCATAGAATTTTTCTTTGGTGACAAAGAACATCAAAACATACAACTAGAAGAGGACAACGAAGTCAAAGCTCCTACATCCAAACCCTCCAAGAAATATATGAATCTGTCCCAGGCTATGGAAGAGCTCAAAAAGGAGAAGCAAATAAGAGAACTAGAGGAAAAACTGGGAAGAGAAATGAGAGTGATGAAAGAAAATCATGAGAAATGAGTCAACAGCTTGCTAAAGGAGATCCAAAAAAAAATACTGAAGAAAGTAACACCTTAAAAAATAGACTAACCCAAATGGCAAAAAAGGTTCAAAAAGCCAATGAGGAGAAGAATACCTTCAAAAGCAGAACTGGCAAAATGGAAAAGGAAGTCCAAAAGCTCACTGAAGAAAATACTTCCTAAAAATGAGAATGGAGCCAAGATATTGTAAAAGGAGAAGGCCAAAGGGAGAGGTAGAATAGGGTAAACTATCTCACATTAAATGGGGAAGAAAAAACTTTTATTGTGGAGGAAAATAAGAGGGGGTTGTGAGAGGGAATGAATGAATCTTACCGTCTTTGGATTTGGATTAAGGAGGGAATAACATACACATTCAATTGAGTATGGAAATCTATCTTACCCTACAGGAAAATAAAGGGGAAAGGAATAAAAGAAGGGGGATGATAAAAGGGAGGGCAGATTCAGGTAGGGGGTAACCAGAATGGAACACTTTTGAGGAGGGACTAGGTCAAAGAAGAGAATAGAACAGATGGGGGGATGGGATAGGATGAAGGGGAATATAGACAGTTCTGATCCCTTGATCAGAGAGCTTGGAATTTGATATTCCAGAAGTCAAAGGAGCTAAGATAAAAATTAAGAATCACTTACCCAGCAAAACTGTGTATAATCCTTCAGGGGCAAAAAAATGGACATTTGATGAAATAGAGAACTTTCAAGAATTCTTGATCAGAGCTGAATAGAAAATTTAACTTTCAAATATAAGACTCAAGAAAAGCATGAAATGGTAAACAGGAAAGAGAAATCATAAGGGACTTATTAAAGTTGAACAGTTTACATTTCTACATGGAAAGATGATGTTTGTATTTCATGAGACCTTTCTCTCTATTAGGGTAGTTGGAAGGAATACACACACACACACACACACACACACACACATATATATTAAGGGTTAAGAAAGGATTGTTCTGGGAGAAGGAGAAAGAGGTAGAATGGAGTAAATTATCTCACATAAAAGAGGCAAGAAAAATATTTTACAATGGAAAGGAAGAGGGGGGAGGTGAGAGAGAATGAGTGAAATTTACTCTCTTTTGCATATGGAAATCTATCTTACCATATAGGAAATTAGGGATAAGGGGATAAGAGAGGGGACATGAAAGAAGGGAGGGCAGATTGGGGGAGAGGGTAATCAGAAGCAGACACTTTTGAGGAGGAATAGGGTCAAAGGAGATAATGGGAAAAAACTGGGGGCAGGATAAGATGGAAGTCAATTTAGTTAGTCTTTCATACCATGACTATTATGGAAGTGTTTCACATGACTCCTCATGTGTAACCTATATTGATTTGCTTGCCTTGTTATTAAGGGAGGGTGGGAAGGGTGGAAGGGAGAGAATTTGGAATTCAAAATTTTAAAATCAGTGGTAAAAACTATTGTTATATGCACCTTGGAAATAAGATATACAGGCAAAGGTGTATAGAAATCTAACCTGCCCTATAGGGGAATAGAAGGGACAGGGGATGAATGAGGGGGGTGGGGGTGTTAGAAAGTAGGCAGATTGGGCAAAAGGGTATTCAGAATATATGCTATCTTGGGGTGGGGGAAGGGGAGACATGGGTAGAACATCTGGAACTCAAAATCTTGTAGAAGCGAATGTTGAAAACTAAAAATCAATCAATTAATTAATTAATTGGAAAAAAAGAAATTATCAAAGAAAACTGCCCTGATATCTTAGAACAAAAAGGTAAATTAGTCTTTTGAAGAATCCACTGAATACCTCCTGAAAGAGATCCAAAAATGAAAATTCCAAGGAATATCCAAACCAAATTCCAGAATTACCAGGTCAAGGAGAAAATACTACAGGCAGCCAGAAAGAAACAATGTAAATATCATGCAACCACAGTTAGGATTGCATAGGCCCTGGCAGCTTCCGCATTAAAGATGCTTGGAACATGATATTCTGGATGTTAAAGGAACTTGGATTGAAACCAAGAATCAACAACTCAGAAAAATTGAGCATAACCTTTCAGGGGAGTAGATAGACATTCAATGAAATAGGAGACTTCCAAACTTTTCTGAGGGAAACAAAAATCAGAGCTGAACAGAAATTTTGATCTTCAAATTCAATAATCAAGAGAAAAATTAGTAGGTAAACAGGAAATACAAATAAACAACTTATTCAATAAGATTAAACTGTTTACATTCCTACATGGGAAGAAGTTATTTGTAACTCTTGACAACTGTATCTTTATTACAACATTTAGAAGGGGTATACATAGACAGAGGGTGTGGGTATAAGTTGACTTTGATGTGATGATTTAAAAAATGGGTGAAAAAAAGGAGTGTACTGGGAGAAAAGGAAAGGTGGAGGCAGGAAAAGGGTAACATAGGTAGAAGTGAAAAGACCTATTACATAGACGGAAAGAAGGGAGGGAGGTGAGCAATGTTTGAATTTTATTTTCATAGGATTTGCCTCAAAGAGGGAATA
This sequence comes from Vombatus ursinus, assembly GCF_900497805.2. Classification (NCBI taxonomy): domain Eukaryota; kingdom Metazoa; phylum Chordata; class Mammalia; order Diprotodontia; family Vombatidae; genus Vombatus; species Vombatus ursinus. The sequence continues at coordinate 1,026,997 of NW_020955186.1, forward strand.
ACATACACACTCAGTTGGGTGCACAAATCAGTCTTACCCTCTATGAATTACAAAAGGGAAGAGGAAAGAAAAAGGAGGGGGTCTAATAGAAAGGAGGGCAGATTGAGGGAGGCAGTGGTCAGAAGCAAAATACTAGTGAGGAGGGAAACAGAGAAAGGAGAGAGAAAAGCATAAACAGGGGGAAATAGAATAGAGAGGAAAACATGGTTAATAATCGTATCAGTGAATGTGAATGGGATGAACTCTCCCATAAAACAGAAGTGGATAGCAGAATGAATTAAAAATCATAATCTTACAACATATTGTTTACAAGAAACACATTTTAAGCAGAGAGATACAAACTGAGTAAAGGTAAAAAAAAGCTGGAGCATAAACTATTATGCTTCAGCTGACATAAAAAAGGAAAGGTTGTAATCCTGATCGTAGACAAAACAAAAGCAACAATAAATCTAGTTACAGGAAATAAGGAAGAAAACTACATCCTGTTTAAAGGTACCATAGACAACGAAATAATATCCATACTAAATATATATGTATCAAGTGGTATAGTATCTAAATTCTTAGAGGAAAAGTTAAGTGACTTATAGGAAGAAAAAGGTAGCAAAATCATATTAGTAGGGGACCTCAACCTCCCCCTCTCAGAACTGGATAAATCTAACCACAAAATAAACAAGAAAGAAGTTAAGGAAGTGAGTAGAATTTTTTTTTTAATTAGATATGGTAGACTTCTGGATAAAATTGAATTGGGATAGAAAGTAATATACCTTTTTCTCAGTACATGTCACCTACACAAAAATTAACCATGTACTAGGGCATAAAAACCTCGCATTTCCATACAGAAAGGCAGAAAAAGTGAATGCATCTTTTTCAGATCATGATGAAATAAAAATTATATGTAATAGAGGGCCATGGAAAGATAGATTAAAATTAATTGGAAAGTAAATGATCAATTAGATCATTAAAGAATGAGTAGGTCAAACAACAAATCATAGAAACAATAACTTCACCCAAGAAAATGACAATAATGATACAACATACCAAAACTTAAGGGATGCAGTCAAAGCAGTTCCTGGGGGAAATTTTATATTACTAAATGTTTACATAAATAAAATAAAGGAGGAGACCAATGAATTGGGTATGCAACTAAAAAAAAAACTAGAAAAAAAACAAATTAAAAATCCCCAATTAAATACCAAAATAGAAATTCTGAATATAAAAGGAGAGATTAATAAAATTTAAATTAAGAAAAATTTTAAACTAATAAATAAAACTAAGAGCTGGTTCTAATAAAAAAACAATAATACAGATAAACTTTTGGTTAATTTAAAAAGAAGAAAGAAGGAAAAAAAATTACTAGTATCAAAAATGCAACGGGGGAATTGACCACTAATGTAGAGGAAATTAAAACAATAACTAGGAGCTATTTTGCCCAATTGTGTGCTATAAATCTGACAATCTTAGTAAAACAGATGAATATCTACAAAAATATAAATTGCCCAGATTAACAGAAGAGGAAATGAAATACTTAAATAACCCCATTTCCGAAAAAGAAATTGAACAAACCATCAATGAGCTCTCTAAGGAAAAATCTCCAGCGTCAGATTGATTTATAAGTGAATTCTACCAGACATTTAGAGAACAATTAATTCTAAAACTCTGTAAATTATTTGGGAAAATAGATGGAGTCCTACCAAATTCTTTTTAAGAGGCAAATATGGTGCTGATATCTATACCAGGAAGAGCCAAAACAGGGAAAGAGAATTATAGACCAATTTCCCTAATTAGTATAGATGCAAGAATTAAAAAAATATATTATCAAAGATATTACAACAACTTATTATGAGGATAATATACTATCACCAGGCAGGATTAATACCAGGAATGTAGGGTTGGTTCACTATTTGGAAAACTTTCATCATAATTGATCATATCAACAACAAAAGTAACAGAAATCATGATTATTTCAATAGATTCAGGAAAAGCTTTTGACAAAATGTAGAATGTAATCATTTTAAAACCCTATCTAGCATAGGAATCACTGGAGGTTTCCTTAAAATGATAAGTAGTATTTATTTAAAACCATCTATCTAAAACCAGCAAGCATGTAATGGGGATAAGCTGGAAACATTTCCAATAAGATCAGTGGTGAAACAAGGATGTTCATTATCACCAGTGTTATTCAATATTGTACTAGAAATGTTAGCTTTAGCTATAAGAGAAGAAAAATAAATTGAAAGAATGAGAATAGACAATGAAGAAACAAAGCTATCACTCATTGCAGATGATATGAGAACATTATGAAATGTAAAATGGATAATTTTTATTACAGTAAATTAAAAAGCTTTTTGCACAAAGCCAATGCAACTAAGATTAGGAGGGAAGCAGAAAAGTGAGAAACAATTTTTACAGGCAGTATCTCTGATAAATACCTCATTTAACAAATATTTAAAGAAGTGAGTCAAATTTATAAGAATACAAGTCACTCCCCAATTGATAAATGGTCAAAGGATATGAACGGGTGCTTTTCAGATGAAGAAATTAAAGCTATCTATAATCATATGAAAAAATGCTCTAAATCACTACCAATTAGATAAATGCAAATTAAAACCTCTCACACCTATCGGATTGGCTAATATGACAAAACAGGAAAATGATAAATGTTGGAGGTGTGGGATAATTTGAACATTAATGCATTGTTGGTGGAGTTGTGAACTCATTCAACCATTCTGGAACAATTTGGAACTATGCCCAAAGGGCTATCAAACTGTGATATCAAAATCTTTGATCCAGTAATGCCACTACTAGGTTTGTATCCCAAAGAGATTATCAAAAAGGGAAAGGTACCAACATACACAAAAATATTTATAGCAACTCTTTTTATGGTGGCAAAGAATTAGAAATTTAGGCAATGCCCTCCAATTCAGGAATGTCTGAAGAAGTTATGGTATATGAATGTACTGTAATACTATTGCTCCATAAGAAATGATGAGCTGGCAGATTTCAGAAAAACCTGGGAAAACTTGCATGAATTGATGTTGATTGTAGTGAGCAGAACCAGGTGAACATTTTACACAGTAACAGCAACATTGTACAATGACTGACTTTGTTAGACTTAGCTCTTCTCAGCAGTACTATGATGTAAGACAATTCCAAAAGACTCAATATGGAAAATTCTATCCACATCCAGAGAAAGAATCATGGAGTCTGAATGCAAAACAAAACATACTATTTTATCTTTTCTTTTCTTTCTCATGGTTTTTCCTTTTTGTTCTGATTCTTCTTTCACAACCTGACTAATGTGGAAATATGTTTAATATGATTCTACATGTATAGTCTGCTTCAGATTGCACACATTAATTGGGGCTGGGGAAGGGCAGGAAAGGAGGAAAATTTAGAACTCAAAATCTTATAAAAGTGAATGTTGAAAGCTAAAAATAAGTAAATTTTTAAAATGAAACCCTGATCTTTATATTTCTGTATTTCTTTTCTCTAAGCTCTTTGAATATTAAAACTTATGTCTTAGTCAAGCTCTCCTACTGGTTCCCCAAGTAGAATTTCCCTTTCAAGTCACTACATTTGATTGTTCTCCCTTATGTATCAGGTTTTTTTTTTTTCATTGCTTCATATTAAAACCATAAATTCACTGCCTTTCACTCTGGTACTGTCAGCGGCTTTCCACAAGTTAAAGGGAGTATAACATTATATCCATTATCAAAGACAAATGGATGGCATATGAGAATTGGAACATTAAAAGAAACACATATTTATTTTATTCCTCTGAATATTTTTTATGTATTTAAGCCCACTGAGCAGTTTAATAGTTTTATTGAAATATCAATTTACACTGTTTATCATTTCAAGAAGTGTATCAATAGATTATTATTTTTTTTATGAATCCCATTGTTTCATTAGCATAATGAACTCCTGATGATAAATCCTCTCTAAAAATGAAGGTCAGGAAATAATCTGAAACATATTTAAGAATGTTATCTTTGGCAATGAGATGGTAAGTAATTTCCTCTGAGTCAAATAGTTATGTTTCAAGATAGAAATTCAGAAACACTAGAAATTGAAAATACATATATTGATCGGGTTATTTTTGAAACGTTTTTGTACAAAATTAAATTTGAGTATTTTGATAATAAAATAGTTAATTGTTATTTTATGTATGATGAAATATGAATAAGAATTGTATTTATTTATAATCCTTTATAGATGTATATCCAAATAAATTTTGTTATATGCTTAACAACGTTCTTATCTAGTATATTTTAGTACTTTGCTTTCTGAAAAGTAGTTGAAACTTGAAACAGAGAGAGTGAGAGAGAGACAGAGAGAAAGAGAGAAAGAGAGAGAGATTGACATTGAGATTGAGTTAGTTCATTCAAGGTTTGGCATCCCATGATGTATGTCTTAGTTCTTGGGGAGTGAATGGTAGGGATGGATAAAAGTGGTTGAACATATTGCTAAGATCTTGAGAAAGATTTTGAATAATGGTTAGAGAATTAACTATAGAATTAAAAACTTTTATATTTGATTCCTGAAGAATACCTATTGCCTAGGTGACTCCAGGAAAGCAATTTAAACCTTTTGTGTCATATGCTTGTTGTTGATTTTGTTGTTGAGTTGCATCAGTCATATCCAACTCTCCATGACCCCATTTGGGGTTTCTTGGCTAAGATACTGGAGTGGTTGGTCATTTCTTTCTCTAGCTAATTTTACTGAAGAGGAACTGAGGCAGGCAGGGTTTGCCCAGACTTGCCCAGCTTAATACAACAAGTATTTGAGGCCATATTTGAACTCAAGAAAAGTCTCCTGATTTCAAGCCCAGTGCTTTATCCACTGGTAGTCTGCAAATTTTGTAATTTTTTTTCCTTTACTTTGTATCACCAGTTTGTAACAGTTTTTGGTACATAGTTATTACTTAATAATTACTTGTTGATTGGGATGTTTTTATTTCAATTTGACTACTATCCATAAAAAGAAAAAAATCGCATGTCTAATACGTGCATATTCATATACATACATATACACATACATATATATATATACACATATATGCATATATGCATTCACAATGTGCTTCTGAACTTAGATAAATATACCCTACACATATGTCCACTACATAATATACATGCAAATAAAATTTCATATTTGATAAAAATAAAAGAATATTTTAATTTATTTTATTTCATTTTTGGATGAACAAATTGAAAAAAAAATCTTTAGCTCATTATTTTCCATATGTTATTCTAAGTACTGCAGTAAAAAATAAATAAATAAATAAATGAAACAAACCTAGTTTCCAAGGATCTCATATTCTAACAGGAAGAGACAACATACATAAATGAATGGTAGCTGGGGAAGGCAGTTTAGTGCTGAGGAATCATGAGATAGTGAGTAAATCCATAAAACAGGTGAATACACCCTTTTCCAAAGTAATGGGATTGTTGATTTGATTACCTGTCTTAGAGCAAAAAGTGCAAAGGAAAAGGTAGATGCATATACAATTAAAATCAAAGTGGCCTGGGTAGATGGCTAGATAGCATATGAAAGCCTAGTCTTTTTTGCTTTTGAGGTTAAATAATAGGCTAAACAAGGTTGTACTTAGCCATCGTTCATTACATCTCATCCCTTGGTTGAGAGTTCACAACCTGAGTAGATTACCTCTCCTTGGAATAAGGAATAGGTTCTGGGGATCCTGTTCTCGGTATCTCCTGTTTATCCAGGAGAAGAAGGAACCAAGGACTATTATAAAATGACCTAGGTACATGGTCTTTATTAAGTATCTTTATATCACATCATCTTTGCTCAGTAAATAATTTCTTTCTAAAATCTCATTTCCTCTTCTTTTTTTTTTTTTTTAAATCAGAGAGGAGCATACACAGCAATCCCAATATACAGTACCTTGTGGGTATCCCTGATTTTTAGCCAGTAGTAGAAAGTCATATAAATCTCTCAAGTGATTGGTAAAGACCAGAGTAGAGATCAGGGTAAAGAGGGATTTTGGAGTGTTATACCTCAGCCAGCATGCATAGCACAGTAATAAGTAAAATGAATCTAGCTCTCATAAACAGGGACAGGAAATGTACCATCCACAACTGCTTGTCAAGAACTCGGATTACATCTTCAGGCCACCCTTACACCCCTTCCCTCTTCTAAACAACATGGTATATTATTTGGTAAAAATAATGTATATATATATTCAATCTAATTTAATGATTATTAATAATACCAATATTTTAGTGAGAGTAATTTTATTGAATATACTTGAGAATTTCTCCCATTCATTTTTCTGTTCTTAGATTTCTGTATAATTGTCACCTTCACCTATCATGGGCTTAGCATTCTAACTTTCATATTCCCTGAAGTCATCTCCATGCTCAATAGCCTCTCAACTACTTAGTTCCATCTCCATAATCACTGTCCCTTCTCATAGCCATCATCACTTCCAGCCAAGTCTCCAACTCAGCCAATCCTACTACTGATCCAGTCCTCAAACCCACAACCAAAGCTTAGCTCATCCACTTGCTCAGTCTAAATGTTTCCATCTCAGCCTGGTTCAACAAATAACAAAAATATTTCTGCCATCCCTCTCAGGATTTGTCTCATATTGCTTTTGTTTAGGTGGGCTGAAATGTAAATGAAAAAAAAAAAAAAAACTAGAGTTCATTGCCATACCAATACTCCAATCCTTTCCAGGTGAATAGAACCCATTACAGTTTGCTCTCCATGGCATAAAGACAAACCTTCAAGAGGCCAGAGTAAATTGTATGCCATTATGAGATTTTGTTGAAGGGAATTAAAAGAGTAAATGGATAATAAAATGGTGATTTGTTGGTGAAATCTTCAAATAAAAGATATTTCATGCTCTTTTAGGTCATAACATATTTCTTGACTGTAGAATAGTCAGTTGCTAGCAGATTTTATATGTTGGAAAAGATAATTCTTACATGCAATTATTTTCAAGAGATACCACAACTCATCTTCTTAAACACTAAATGTATCATTAATCTAAGACACAGCATAATGTTAGTACTATTAAAATAGGACAGAATGATGAACAACATTACAAAGAAGGTATGATAACCCCAAGGAAATATGTGCACGCATCTGAGACACTCTGTTAAATATATACCCTACTGGGAGCAGGTTGTGATGGCCACAGAAAAGACTTTTCCTCTTAAATGAGTTAGATCACATGATTTCTGAGTGGAGCCTTAGGGTACTCAAGAGAGAAAGAAACTTCTGTTGTGAAGTCTGAGAATTAGATAGAATCTGATCATGAGAGAAAATAGAAGCAAATTTTGGAAAATATCTATATTTGGGAAATATTATATCTCTTTTACCTCCACTTTACTGTTATAATTGTTGCAAAAAATTCTAATATTATTAGTCTGACTTGATAAAGATTGTTAAAGTGATATTGATATATATTTATATCATCTACATTCCCCATGTATCCCTGCTTTTCCTCCTCACCTAAAGCAATCACTTATAACAAATAATTTTTAAAAGAGAGGAAAACAGTTTAGTCAAACTAAACAACATAAGAAAAAATCTGATATTATATTCTGTGTAGTAAATTAATATCCAGAAAAGGAGACCAAGGAGTGGTCACACAAGTAGGGAAAGAATTAGGAAAAAATAATCTCAATAAAGCCTTCAGAAAATATCAAGGGGAAGAGGGTGATCAAAGGCTGAAGAAGGGTAAACAAAGATTGGTATTGACCAAGTATATTAGAATTGGGAAATAAATCAATGGTAACTTTAGAGAAAGTAGTTTCACTCGAGTGATGAAAGTATATACAAGAAAGTGATACGAGAGAATGTAGAGGCAATGATTTTAATATACCTTTTATCCTTAAGCTCAAGGTTAGACAATCTCCAGGGGAAGACAAGAAGGAAAGGAATCAAAAGTCCACGTAGAGGGCTATGACTTCACAAGGATGTGATATAATAATAAAGAAGAAAATAGTGGGGAAAGATATTTGATTGACATGAAATGAGAAAGAGGGAACAATAAGAAGCTCTTTTTGAAAAACCTTAATTTTTTTAAAAGATATATGAATCAAGTTTCTCAGCAGAGAGGAAAAGGAGAGGGAGAGTAATAAGAAATTTGAGAAGGAATTAAAAGATTTTTAAAAGTCAATGTGATAAATGTGACAATATATCAATTGGGGGAATATAATTGACTTCCATTGTTGCAATTGGGACTAAGTTGAGATTATGAAAGGAAATTCATATTGGACACTCTCAGCATGGTTTTGTGATTTTCTCTAGCTGCACTCAGCAGCAAGTGAGTAGGATAAAGGGTAGGGAGTGATAGCAGTAATCCAAAGCTAAGGTTTGGCCTGACAAGGTTTTTGATAAGATAAAGAGGAATGAAGAGAAGATAACGTAATGTGGAATGGGTTCACCAAGGGAAAGAAAAGTGTGAAATCTAAAACTTATAATCGCTTCTATTTTCTTAACCTTAATCAAGTGAATTATTCACCCTCAGTGTGAGTTTAAATTCCACACTCATGTGGTTGTCACTGATCTTCAGTTTCCCTATTCTATTCTTGTAATTTCATTCAAACATGATTTTTATTTTGGAGAAACATGTTTAAGAGAAAGGTCAAGCCTCTTGTATGGAATTCTGATGTCAAATTGTTCCATGAAACTCAAGTTAATGTTTTCCAGGCTTGTGCAAAGAGCATGATTTTTCCAATCATAACTCAATAATGTCCATATTGATACAGATCTTACATCCCAGTCATGCCCTTTGTGCCATGATCACCCAGATTGCTACAGATCTTGTGAGTCTGACCATTTGACTTGTGCCCAGGATGGGGTTTTGTGACTTACTCTGCCCTTTTGTTGTTTCTCTTTTATGACTGTAAAAGTGTCCTTGGTTTCTGGGGAGCTTGGCAACTGCTAACCTTGTCAACAAATGGATCACACGTAGAACTCTTTTAACCTCAGTTTACCATTATTCCAATCATCTTAGGAGTTTGAATACACTATAGAAGAGATGATCTGGGAAACTTAGAGATGGAGAGGTTGAAGGCTGAGGTAAGGATGCAGGACAGGATTAGAGGTTATAAAGCAGAGGGAGAGATGGAATGAAAATTAATTGTGATTAAATAAGGGAATTTCAGAATTCATACATGAAAACAGAACACCTGTGTGTGGTACCATGATTAAGAGTTTTTATCATGGCAAAATGCTGATGAGTAAAGTGTAGAAAATGACCATTAAAAAAAAGAATTTTTTTTTTAAAAACTCACTGCTAATAATTAGAATTATCAGTTCTTAGATGCTTTCAGTCATAAGGCCAAGAGGGCATCATAGCAAAAGTGCTCAGCTGAATTATCCCAACATACCCTTCCAAACAACTTTAAAATAAGTTCAATTCAAATTGAATTCTGGAGTGGCAGAGCCAACAAATGGGAACAAATGGGAAGGACAACATTAAAAGTTAAAAAATAAAGTTTGTGGCAGAAGTGAAGCTCATGTTGGAGATCCTCATGGTCCAACTAAGTGGTACTGACAGAAGCAGAAACAGCTTTAGAAATTCTCAAATTGGAGATGGTAATGAGACCTGTCAACTGGTGAGAAAGAGATTACAGGTGACTCCTATGCTAGCCATGGACACAGGACAAGATACTATTTGGCAACTCTATTGCCTATACCCACTTCTGAGAAGAGTTCAAGGGTAGAGAGGAGCACTTTCAATCAAGAGGGAGTAAAAAACCTGAGGGGCAGTGTCACTGCCAGTCTCAGGGATCAGGGATAATAAAGAATAGTATTGTTTATGGTTCTGAGGGAGCAGAGGCTCTGAGCAACACTTCAGATTTCAATGCTGAGGGATCAGGGCCCCTTCCTGGGTAAGAATCAGAGTGCAAACTAGGAGAAGAGTGACCACAAATATTCCCAGATTACATCATCTCAGAAACATTGAAAATGACCAAACATCCCGAACTAGATCTAAAAACAGCAAAGTAAAAAATCCTGAAGCTTAAGAACATGCCCTTCATTTCCTCTTAGCAAGAACAGAATCCAACACTAATATACAGTTCTATATCATGAAATACGGGAGAAAATTATTAAACAACAACAAAAAGAAATTCAGAATAAAAAGCTACTACAATGACAGAGAATATCAAGGCACAAACTCAGAAAAAGACAATGAAGTCAAAATAGCAAGCTAAAAGTAAAGCCTCAAAGAAAAAGGTGAATTGAACAGAATTCAAATAAAGATTGTTGGAAGAGCTCAAAAAGTATTTTCAAAATCAGAATGTTAGGAGAAAAATTAATAAAAAATAAATCAAAGGAAGAATATTATGAAAAGACAATTAACAAGGCATAAAAAATACAGAAGATAATAATTGCCTAAAAAGCAGGTTTAGTCAAATGTAAAAAGAGCTCACTGAAGAAAATGATTCCTTAAAACTTGGAAATGCTAGAAGAAGCTAATTACTCTATTATACATTGAGAAATAATTTTTAAAAGTCAAAAAATGAAAAGAAAATAGAAGAAAATGTGATATATGTCTTCGATAAAATGACTAAGATGAAAAGTAAATTAAAGAGTGTGGAGCCAAGATATCAGAGTAAAGGCAGGTACTCCCCTGTGGTCTCTCAAATTCCTTTACAAACAACTTTAAAATAGCACCTCAAGAAGATTCTGGAGTGGCAGAACAAGAAAAAGGATAGGATGAAACAATTGTCCAGCCCAAGACAACTTAGCAGGTCCATAGTAATGTCTCACTGGGATGAGATAGGAACAGGAACCCTGACCACAATTCCAGGGTTTAAAAGAGTGCTTGTGGTCACTCACAAACCAGTGCATAGCAAAGTTGAGTAGTAAACACACCTCTCCCTAAATCAGACTACTTTGGAACAGCCAAAAACATACAGGTACACAGAAAAACCTCTACAAACAGCTGCCAAAAAAACCAAACCAAAACAAAACAAAACAAAATAAAACCAAAAAAAAAAAAAAAACTGATGCTAGAGATAGTGCCCCCTCCACCACTTGGGAAGCAGAGTCCCACTTTAGTATAGAATTCAAAGTCAAGAAATAGGGTGGAAAATAAGCAAACAACAGAAAAAAATTTGGCCATAGAAAGTTACTACAGTGATAAGGAAGATCAACACTCACAATTAGAAGACAACAATGTTAAAATTCCTGTATCCAAAGCCTCAAAGAAAAAAAATTATGAATTGGTCTAAGGCCATGGAAGAGCTCAAAAGGATTTTTAAAATCAAGTAAGAGAAGCAGAGGAAAATTGGGAAAAGAAATGAGAGTTGGGGGAGGAGCCAAAATGGCAGAGTAAAAGCAGTGACTTGCTTGAGCTCTCCCCCAAACCCCTCTAAATACCTGTAAAAATGACTATAAACAAATTTTATAGAGAGCAGTAGAACCCACAAAAAGACGGAGTGAAACAAATTTCCAGCCTAAGACAACCTGGATGGTTGATTGGAAATGTCTATTGCACCAGGCTGAGAGAGGAGCACAGTTCAGTGTGGGACCCTCAGCAAACCTGGAGTAGGCCTCAGGAGAAGGAATCATGAACAGCTGTGGCATTTTCCAGACTTCTCAACCCACAAATGCCAAAGAAAACTTAGAAGGTCAGTAGGAAATGTCTGTCAGAACTCGGTGAGAGAAGGAGCTTGGTCTGGCCCCGGTTCTGGCACAGCCTGGCTGCTTCTGCAGCTCTAGGCCTATGAATAGAGGTGGGATCAAGCAGCTTATCAGAGGTGGATTGCAGGGATCTCTTTGATGCTGCTGAAGCAGGATTCTCTTGCTTTACCCATGCCTGAATCTAGGTCACTGTTCTGGGTGATGGTCGTGACGAAAAGTACTGCATGGTGGAGCTTGTGATGACGGGGGAGAGGGAATCCTTCTCTCAGTACCAAGGCAGAAAATAATACTTATGGTCTCTCATAGACCAGAGCACAGGCCAGGAAATGAGTAAATACCACCTTGGAAGAACATAAATTTACAGGTCCCTTGAAGTACATCTGAAAGCAGCTGCACAAAATCCCCAAAGCTTGGGACAATACGTTCTCCACACTAGAAGCAGACCCCTACCTTAACAAAGAGTTTAAAATTCAAGTAATTGGCTGGGAAAACGAGCAAGCAGTGCAAAAAATGTCAAACCATAGAATCTTTCTTTGGTGAAAAAGAAGATTAGAACATTCAACCAGAAGAAAACATCAAAGTCAAAGCTCCTACATCCAAAGCCTCCAAGAGAAATATGATTTGGTCTCAGGCCATGGAAGAGCTCAAAGAGGATTTTGAAAAGCAAGTAAGGGAAGTAGAGGAAGAATTGGGAAGAGAAATGAGAATGATGAAAGAAAATCATGAAAAAAGGAGTCAACAGCTTGCTAAAAGAGGCCCCAAAAAATGCTGAAGAAAATAACACCTTTAAAAATAGACTAATCCAAATGGCAAAAGAGGTCCAAAAAGCCAATGTGGAGAAGAATGCCTTAAAAAGTACAATTGGTCTAATAGAAAAGGAAGTCCAAAAGCTAATTGGAGAAAAGAATTCCTTAAAAATTAGGACAGAGCAAATGGAAGCTAATGATTCTGTGAGAAATCAAGACATTTTAAAACAAAACCAAAAGAATAAAAAAAAGAAGTCAATGTGAAATATCTCATTTGAAAATCAACTGACCTTGAAAATAGACCCAAGAGAGATAATTTTAAAATTACTGGACTACCTGAAAGCCATGATCAAAAAAAAAAGAGTCTAGACATCATCTTTCAAGAAATTATCAAGTAAAACTGCCCTGATATTCTAGAACCAGAGCATAAAATAGAAATTGAAAGAATGAACCAATAACCTTCTGAAAGAGATCCCCAAAGGAAAACTCCTAGTAATATTACAGCCAAATTTCAGAGTTCCCAGGCCAAGGAGAAAATATTGCAAGCAACCAGAAAGAAACAATTCAAGTACTGTGAAAACAGAATCAAGATAACACAAGAATTAGCAGTTTCTACATTAAGGGATCAGAAGGCTTGGAATATGATATTCTGGAGGTCAAAGGAATTAGGATTAAAATCAGCAATCATTTAATAATTTAATAATTAGGATTAAAACCAGAAAAACTGAGTATAATCCTTCAGGGGAATAATAGACATTCAATGAAATAGCATTCTTGATGAAAAGACCAGAGCTAAATAGAAAATTAGGTTTTCATATATGAGACTCAAGAAAAGCATGAGAACATAAACAAGAAAGAGAAACAATAAGAGACATTAAAGTTGAACTATTTATATCGCAACATGGAAAGATGATATTTGTAACTCATGAGACTTTTCTCAGTATTAGGGAAGTTGTTGGGTGTAGAACTCTATCTGACCCTACAGGAAAATAGGAGGAAAGGAGATAACAAAGGGGTAGATGATAGAAGGAAGGGAAGATTGGGGGAGGAGGTAATCAGAAGCAAAAACTTTTGAGGAAGGACAAGGTCAAAGGAGAGAATGTAATGAACAGTGGGGCAGGATGGGATGGAGGGAATTATGGTTAGTCTTTCACAGCATGACTATTATGTAAGTGTTTTTCCGGTCTACACAGGTAAAACCTGTATTGAATTGCTTACCTTCTCCATGAGGGTGGATGGGAGGGAATAAGGGAGACAATTTAGAACTCAATTTTTTTTCATTTTATTTTTTAATTAATTTATTTTGGAAAATAGGTAAAGAAGGAGTCTTACTAAATTCTTTTTATAATATAAATATGGTGCTGATACCTAAACCAGGAAGAGTCAAAACAGAGAAAGAAAATCATAGACCAAATGCTCTAATGAATATAAATGCAAAAATTAAAAAAAAAATAGCAAATAGATTGCAACAACTTATCACAAGAATAATACACTATGACGAGGTAGGATTTATACCAGGAATGGAGGGATGGTTCAATATTAGGAAAACTATCAGCATAATTGAGAATATCAACACCAAAACTGACAGAAACCACATGACCATCTCAATAGATGCAGAAAAAGCTTTTCACAAAATACAACACCCATTCCTACTAAAAACACTAGAAAGCATAGGTATAAATGGAGTCTTCCTTAAAATAACAAATAGCATCTATCTAAAACCTTCAGCAAGCGTAATATATAATGGGGACAAGGTAGAAGCATTTCCAATAAGATAGGGGGTGAAACAAGGATGTCCATTGTCACCACTGTTATTCAATATCATACTGGCAACATTAGCTTTAGCAATAAGAGAAGAAAAAAAATTGAAGGTATTAGAGTAGGCAAAGAAGAAACAAAGCTATCACTCTTTGCAGATGACATGATGATATACTTAGAGAATACGAGAAAATCAAGTAAAACACTAATTGAAATAATAAACAACTTTAGCAAAGTTGCAGGCTATAAAATAAACTTACATAAATCATTAGCGTTTCTATATATTACCAAGAAAGCCCAACAGCAAGAGATAGAAAGAGAAATTCCATTTAAACTTACTGTATATAAATTATAAAATATTTAGGAGTCTACCTCTGGAAACAAACCCTGGAACTCTATGAACACAATTGCAAAACACTTTTCACACAAATAAAGTCAGATCTAAATAATTGGAAAAACATCAGTTGCTCATGGGTAGGGCAAGCTAATACAATAAAAATGACAATTTAACTAAGCTAATTTACTAATCCAGTGCCATACCAATCAAACTACCAAAAATTATTTTATAGAGTTAGAAACAATAATAACAAGACTCATTTGTAAGAACAAAAGGTCTGGAATATCAAGGGAACTAATGAAAGAAATGCAGGGGAGGGTGGCCTAGCAATTCCAGATCTAAAATTGTATTATAAAGCAGCAATCATCAAAACTTCTTGGTACTGGCTAAGAAATAGAGTGGTGGATCAGTGGAATAGGTTAAATATGCAAGACACAGTAGTCAATGACTATAGTAATCTATTATTTGGTAAACCCAAAGATCCCAGCTTCTGCAATAAGAACCCACTCTTTGAAAAAAACTGCTGGGAAAACTGGAAAAAAGTATGGCAGACATTAGGCATAGACCAAAATCTCACACCATATACCAAAATAGGCTCAAAATGGGTTCATGATTTAGATATAAAGGCTGATACTATAAGAAAACTGGGAGAGCAAGGAAGAGTTTACCTATCAGATCTATGAAGAACAGAAGAATTCACGACCACACAGGAGATAGAGAATATTACAAAAACAAAATGGATAGGGGCAGCTAGGTGGTGGAATGGATGGAGC
Organism: Vombatus ursinus; assembly: GCF_900497805.2. Classification (NCBI taxonomy): domain Eukaryota; kingdom Metazoa; phylum Chordata; class Mammalia; order Diprotodontia; family Vombatidae; genus Vombatus; species Vombatus ursinus. The sequence continues at coordinate 1,042,242 of NW_020955186.1, forward strand.
ACCGGCCCTGAAGTCAGGAGGACCTGAATTCAAATCCAGCCTCAGACCAAACACTTGACACTTACTAGCTGTGTGACCTTGGCAAGTCACTTAATCGCAACTGCCTAAGCAAAAAAAAAAAAAAAAAAAAAACAGAAAAAATGGATACTTTTGATTACATTAAATTGAAAAGTTTTTGCACAAACAAAGTCAATGCAACTAAAATTAGAAGGAAGGTGGAAAATTGGGAAAGAATTTTTTACAACCAGTCTCTCTGATAAGGGCATCATTTCTAAAATATATAGATAATTAAGTCAAATTTATAAGAATACAAGCCATTCCCCAATTGATAAGTGGTTAAAGGACATGAACAGACAATTCTCAGATGAAGAAATTAAAGCCATCTACAGTCATATGAAAAAATGCTTTAAATCACTATTGATTAAAGAAATGCAAATCAAAACAAATCTGAGGTATCACATCAAACCTATCAGATTACCCAACATGACAAAACAGGAAAATGATAAATGTTGGAGAAGATGTGGGAAAATTGGAACACTAATGTATTGTTGGTTGAGTTGTGAAATGATCCAACCATTTTGGAGAGCCATTTGGAACTATGCCCAAAGAGCTATAAAAATGTGCATACCCTTTCACCCAGCAATAGCACTTCTAGGACTATATTCCAAAGAGATCATACAAAAGGGAAAAGGACCCATATGTACAAAAATATTCATAGCAGCTCTTTTTGTGGTGGCAAAGAATTGGAAATTCAGAGGATGCCCATCAATGGGGGAATGGCTGAGCAAGCTGGGGTATATGAATGTAATGGAATAGTATTGTGCTATAAGAAACGGTGAACAGGCTGACTTCAGAAAAACTGGAAAGACTTGTATGGTCTGATGCTGGGTGAAGTGAGCAGAATCAAGAGAACACTACACAATCACAGCTATGTTGTGTGATGACTAATAGTGATAAACTTAACTCTTCCCAGCAATACAAGGATCTAAGACATCTCCAGTGTCCTTGTGATGGAAAATGCTATGCACATCCAAAGAAAGAACTATGGAAGTTGAATTGCTATTTTTTTTCTCTTCTATTGAGTTTTGTTTTCTCTTTCTGATTGTTCCTCCTATTGGTTTTAATTTTTACTTACGACTTCACTAATGAGAAAATATGTTTAATAGAAATGCAAATGTCTAGCCTATATCAGATTGTGTGCCATCTTGGGGAGGGGGGTGGGGAGGAAGGGGGAGAAAAATTTTAAACTCAAAAGCATATGGAAGTGATTATTGATTAATCAAAATAAATTAATAAAAAATAAAAAATAATTAATTTATTTTGATTTATCAACAATCACTTCCATAAGCTTTTGACTTTTAAATTTTTCACCCCCTCCCTCCCAACCTCTTTCCCTAAGACAGCACACAATCTGATGTAAGCTATACATGTACATTCCTGTTAAACATATTTTCACATTAGTGATGTTGTAAGAATAAGAACCAATAGGAGGAACCACCGGAAAGAGGAAACAAAACACAATAGAAGAAAAAAAAATAGCAATATCAGTCATTGCACAACATGGCTGCTACTGTGTACAATGTTCTCCAGAGTGGTTGAATCAGTTCACAACTCCAACAAGAATGCTTTAGTGTTCTAATTTTCCCACAACTTCTCCAACATTTATAATTTTCTTTTTCAATCATATTAGGCAATGTAATAAATTTGAGGTGGTTCTTCTGAATTGTTTTCATTTGAATTTCTCTCATTAATAGTGATTTAGATCATTTTTTCATATGACCATAAAGAGTTTTAATTTCTTCATCTGAAAACTGTCTGTTCATATCATTTGACTATTTATTAACTGAGGAATGGCTTTTATTTCTATAAATTCAACTCAGCTGCCATATAGGACTTAGCCATTCTGGAGAGCAATTTGAAACTATGCCCAAAGGGCTATAAAACCATACATACTATTTGAGCAAGCAATACCAATGCTAAGTCTCTATGCCAAAGATATAAAAAAAGGAAACAAACTATGTGTACAAAAATATTTACAGCAGCTCTTTTAGTGTTGGCCAAAAGTGGAAATTGAGGGGATGTCCATCAATTAGGGAATGGCTAAATGGGTTGTTGTATAAAATTGTGATGGAATACTATTGTGCTTTAAGAAATGATTAAAAGAATGTGCTTAGAGAAAGAAGAAAAGACATGAACTGATGCAATGTGAAATGAGCAGAACCAAGAGAACATTTTACACAATAACAACAATATTATATGATGATCTACTGTGAATAACTTAGAGCTATTCTAAGAAATACAAGACAATTCTGTAAGACTATGATGAAAAGCGTTGTCCATCTGAAGAGAAACAACTGATAGAACCTGAATGCAGATCACAGATATTTTTCTTGGCACTCCTTATTTTTCTTGTGTTTTTTTTTTTCTGTTCTTTCACAGAATGACTTACATGGAAATATTTTTGCATGACTGCACATGTATCATCTATGTCAAATTGCTTAACTTCTCAATGAGGGAAGAAGGTGATGGAAAGAGAGAATTTGGAACTCAAAATTTGAAAGAAAAAGGAATGTTAAAGTTGCTTTTACATGTAATTGGGAAAAAATAACATATTAAAAAAGAAAAAAAAGGAGTTCAAACTAAGGGGTGGCACTAAGTCAGAAGAACTTCAGGATTTTGGAGGAAAAGTAAAGGCTCACAGTAGAAGGAAGAAAAGTATATTGTTTATAGATGGTTGTGACTTATTTTCTATGATTTCTGCATCTGCTCATGTGCTTATGTGAGACCTTTTTGTATCTCCCATGTTTTCTGTGGGGTGAAATGAAATCTATCCTATATCTACTTTTAAAAATCAATTATAAAACTTAGAGGGAAAGAAGGAACAGTAATTATAGTGATACAAGGGAATTATGAAAAAAACAACTACTTGTTAAAGGAAACACATGCAAAAAAAAAAAGGAAAACAAGGTACAAAAATTCACTGAAGAAAAATAAGCCCATATAAAGTAGAATTAGTTAAATGGAAAATGATATACCAAAGTTAACTAAAGAAAATAATTCCTTAATACATTAAATTATGTAAGAAGAAGCTAATAACTCCATGAGACATCAAGAAACAATGAAACAATTTTTTAAAAATGAAACAAAATAGAGGACAACGTAAAATATCTCATTAAAAAAACTGACCTGAAAAACAGATCAAAGACAGATAATTTAAGAATTACTGGAGAGTCACCATTTCCTATTTAGGATTACCCCACCATATGCATTTTTTGAAAATCCTTTTTTTTTTAGCTAATGCTGAGGACTTGGTACTGTGAAATGAAGAATTATTTTCTGAGGAGCCAGAGGAGCAGATACCTTAGGGGATATACAAATAAATGTGACTTTATAGTCATGCTCTTAGTTATATTTAAAGAATTAGATTGGATGAAAGGTGTAGCAAAGATGGTAGAATAAATGCAGAGACTCACCTGAGCTCTCCCCCAAATTCTTCCAAATACCTTCAAATAACTCTAAATGAATTAAAGAGCAGCAAAACTCACAAAAATACAGAGGAAAACAATTGTTTAGTCAACAAGAACTTAGAAGGTTGGCAGAAAAGATCTGTTGCACCAGGGTAAAAGAGGAACAAAGTCCAGCACAGGCCACTGCAGCATAGACCGTTCCCTAGCAAACCAGCAGCAGTCCTCAGGGTTACTGAATCAAGGCAGCAGTGGTGGTTTCCAGACCTTTAAGCCCACAGTTGATGGAGACAACTTAGAAGGTCAGCAGAAAAGGTCTGTTGCACCTGTGTGACAGTGGATCACAGACCAGCATTGACCATTCCAGCATAAACCCCGCACTAGCAACAGTAGCAGGCCTTGGGAGCCACTGAATCAGCAGCTGCAGTTGCTGCACCCAGAACACTCAATCCCCATATGGTAAAGGAGTCAAAGAAATGTTTAGAAGGAGATTGCAGGGGTCTCTTTGCTAACACTGAGGCAGGACTTTGTTGCTTTGCCCATACTCACATTCAAGTCACAGTCCTGGGTAACAATCCCAGGGCAAGGAGTGTTACAAGTACATCAGAGCTTGTAGCAACAGTGGATGGGGGACTCTCCTCACAGTTCCAGGGCAGAAAAGAGCATTTGTGTTCATTCCCAGACAAGAACACAGGCCAGGAGATTAGTAAACATCTCTCCCTAGGTCATACCATCTTGGAAGAACTAAGAACTTACAGGTCCCTAGAAATATCTCAGAAAACAGTTGCACAAAACTCCTAAAGATTGGGACAGTGCATGCTCAATTCTGGAAGCAAAAACCTACTTTAATAAAAAAGTTAAAAGTCAAGTAATAGTCTGGGAATGCAAGCAAACAGAAAAAATTCTGACCATTGAAAGTTATTATGTTGACAAGGAAGACCAAAAAACACACTCAGAAGAAGATAACAAAATCAAAGCTCCTATATCCAAATCCTCCAAAAAAAAATATATGAATTGGACTCAGGACATGGAAGATCCCATTTGAAAATCAAATGAGAGAGATACAGGTAAAACTGGGAAGGGAAATGATAGCAATGAAAGAATATCATGAAAAAGGATTCAGTAGCTTGATAAAGGAAACACAAAAAAAAACTGAAAAAAATAATACCTTAAAAAAGAGAAGAATGTTTTAAATAGCAGAATTGGCCAAATTAAAAAAGAAGCATAAAAAATTCATTGAAGAAAAAAAAATTCTTAAAAAAAAGAATTGATCAAATGCATAAGGAGGTCTAAAAGCTCAGTGAAGTAAATAATTCCTTCCAGATTAATTTTGTTTTTTTTTTCCTAGCTCTGTAAAATAATGTTTTGGTTGTTTGTTTGGTATGGCACTGAATAAGTAAACTAATTTAGGTAGAACTGTCAATTTTATTATGTTAGCTAAACCTACCCATGAACAACTGATATTTTTCCAATTATTTAGATCTGACTCTATCAGTGTGAAAAGTGATTTATAATTGTGTTCATATAATTCCTGGGTTTGTCTTAGCAGGTAAATTCCCAAATATTTTATATTGTTTATAGCTATTTTAAATGGAATTTCTCTTTCTATCTCTTGCTATTGGGATTTATTAGTAATATACAGAAATAGCGATGACTTATGAGGGCTTATTTTATAGCCTGTAACTTTGCTAAATATATTTATTGTTTGAAGTAACTTTTTACTTCATTCTCTAGGATTCTCCAAGTATACCATTATATCATCTACAAAGAGTGACAGCTTTTTTTCTAATTGTTGTGATCTCTTTGCTAATATTTTATTTAAAATTTTTGTTTTCTTTTTTTAGATTTTGTAACTCCTTTTCCATTTGGCCAATTCTGCTTTTTAAGGAGTTGTTTTCTTCAGTGCATCTTTTTTTTCCCATTTGGCCAATTGTATTGTTTAGGGACTTGTTTTCTGCAGTTAATTTTTGTCCTACTTTTTCCAAGCTATTGACTCTTGCATACCTCTCATTTTTTTCCCAACTTTTCTTCTACCTCTCTTATTTGACTTTTCAAATACTTTTTTAATTAATTTTGATTTATCAACAATCATTTCCAAAAGCTTTTTTTATTTTATGCATTCATTTTTTATTAATTTATTTCGATTTATCAACAATCACTTCCACAAGCTTTTGACTTTAAAATTTTTCTTTCCCTCCCTACTAATCTCCCTCCCCAATACAGTGTGCAATCTGATAAAGGCTATACATATACATTCCTGTTAAACATATTTTCACATTAATGATGTTGTAAAGAAGAATTAGAACCAATAGGAGGAATCACCAGAAAGAGTAAACAAAACACAACAGAAGAAAAAAAGTAACAAATAGTGTGCTTTGATCTGAATTCAAACTCCACAGTTCTTTCTTTGGATGTGGATAGCATTTTCTATCTTGAGACCTTTGGAGATGTCTTAGATCCTTGTATTGCTGAGAAGGGTTAAGTCTATCAATATTAGTGATTACACAACATGTTGTTACTGTGTACAACATTCTCCTGGTTCTGCTCCCTTCACTCAGCATTAGACCATAGAAGTCTTTCCAGGTTTTTCTGAAGTCTGCCTGTTCATCATTTCTCATAGAACAATAGTATTTCATTTCATTCATATACCACAACTTGTTCAGCCATTCCCCAATTGATAGGGACCCTCTCAATTCCCAATTCTTTGCCACCACAGAAAGAGCTGCTATAAACATTTTTGTACATGTGGATCCTTTTCCCATTTGTATGATCTCTGGGATACAGACCTAGAAGTGGTATTGCTGAGTCAAAGCATATGTACATTTTAAATTCCTTCTTGAGCTCTTCTAAAGCCTAGACATCATCTTTCAAGAAATTATCAAAGAAAATTGCCCTGATATTCTAGAACCAGAAGGTAAAATATAAATTAAAAGAATCCACTGATAACCTCCTGAAAGATATCAGAAAATGAAAACTCCCAGAAACATTATAGCCAAATTCCAGAACTCCCAGGTCAAGGAGGAAATATTGTGAGCTGCCAGAAAGTAATAATTCAAGTATCATAGAGCCACATAAGGGATAACACAAGATTTTTCAGCTTCTAAATTGAAGCATCGGAGGGCTTAGAATATGAAATTATGAAGGGCCAAGGGGCTAGGATTATAATTAAGAATCACCTACTGAGCAAAACTGAATATAGTCCTTCAGGGAAAAAATGAATATTGAATGAAATAGAGGACTTTGAAGCAATCTTATTGAAAAGACTGGCACTGAATAGAAAATTTGACTTCCAAATACAAAACTGAAGAGAAACATAGAAGAGTAAACAGGAAAGGGAAATCATGAGGGGATTAATAATGTTTAAACTGTTTACACCAGTACATGGAAAGATTATAATTTATAATAACTTTCTCATTATCGAGGCAGATAGAAGAAGTGTACATAAACAGAGGGCACAGATGTGAGTTGAATACTAACGGATGATATCTAAAAAATAAAATTAAGGGGTGATAGAGGAATATACTGGGAGAAAGAGAAAAAATAGAGGTACAATGGGGTAAATTATTTTACACAAAAGAGGCAAGAAAAATCTTTAACTGTGGAGGGGAAAAAGGGGAAGGCCAAGGAGAGTGAGGGAACCTTACTCTCATCAGAATTGGCTCAAAGAGGGAATAACATACACACCCAATTGTGTATAGAAATCCTTACCCTATAAGAAAATAAGAGAAGGGGGTAAGGGAAGAGGAAAAGGCTACTTATAGATGGGAGGGTGTATTGGGGGAGGCAAAAGTCATAAGCACAACAATTTTGAGGAAGGACATGACAAAAAGAGAGAGAAAATAGAATATAAGGGAGGAATAAGATGGAAGGGAGTACAGTTAGCAATAATAACTGTGAACAAATTTGAAGTGAATTTCTCTGATAAAAGCCTCTTTTCTATAGAGAACTGAGTCAAATTTATAAAATGAGAGCCATTCCCCAACTGATAAATGATCAAAAGATAAGAACAGTTTTAAAATTAAATAATCAAAACTATCTATGGACATATTAAAAAATGCTCTGACTCGTTATTTATCGGAGAAATGCAAATTAAAACAATTCTGAGGTACTACCTCATACCTATTAGATTGAGACAGAAACAGATAATGACAAATGCTGGCAGAGATGTGGGGAAAATGGGGCATTTGATGCACTGTTGCTAGACTTGTGAACTTATTCAAGCATTCTGTGGAGCAATTTGAAACTACGCCCAAATGGGTATAAAACTTTGCATACCCTTTATTCCAAAAGAAATTAAAAATGAAAACAACGTATATGGACAAAAAATTTAGAACACTTCCTTCCTGGAGGAAAAGAATAGGAAATTGAGGGGATGCCCATCAGTTGGGGAATAACTGAACAATTTTTGGTATGTGAGTGTGATGGAATACTATTGTGCTATGGGAAATGATCCACAGGATGCTTTCGAAAAAAGAGACTTGCGTAAACTGATACAAAGTGAAATGTACTATGTACATTGTAACAGATATATTATATGATGATCTGCTGTGAATGATTTAGCTGTTCTCAGTAATACAATGACCCAAAGCAACTCTGAAGGACTAATGATAAATAATGCTATTATTGCAGAGAAAGAACTGATGGTGTCTGTATACTGATTGAAGCATATTTTTTGTTTTCTTTATCATTCTTGAAGGGTTTTTTTTTTTTTTTTGGTCTATGTTTTCTTTCACAACATGACTATGATGGCATGACTACACATGCATAACCCATATCAAATTGCTTGCCTTCCCAATGGGATATGGGAGGGGAGAAAGGGAGAAAATTTGGAATTCAAAGTTTTAAAAACAAATTTTATAAAGAGTTTTTATATGTAATTGAGGAAAAAATAAATATTAAATAAGAATTGGGAAAAAATTGTTGGACTTCCTGAAAGTCATTATCATAAAAAGAGACTAGATATCACATTTCAAGAAATTATTAAGGAAAAATGCTCTGATATCATAGAACCAGAAAGCAAAATAGAAATTGAAAGAAAAAAGTAAGATCTTAAAAGTAAAACTCTCAGGAATATTGTATTTAAATTCCAGAATGCCCAGGTCAAGCAGCCAGAAAGAAATAATCCAAATATCATGAAGACACAGTTAGGATAACATGGGATTTATCTGCTTCCACATTAAAGGACTGGAAGACTTGGAATATGATATTCTGGAGGGCAAAAGAGATAAGATTACAAGCAAGAATTACCTACCCTGTGAAACTGAATATAATCCTTGGTGGGGGAGGCATTTAATAAAATTGAGGAGTTTCATATATTCCTGATGAAAAGACCAAAGGCAAAAAGAAAAAAAAATATTTTCAAATAGAAGACTCAAGTGAAGTACAAAAAGATAAAGAGGAAAGAGAAATCGCAAAAAGTTACATAAGGTTAAACTGTTTACATTTCTACATGGTAAGATGATATGTATAACTCTTAAGAACCTTATGATTGTTTGGGCAATCAGGAGAATACACGGACAGAGAGCTCAGGTGTGACTTGACTATGATGGGATGATATAAAAAAAGTAAGAGGTGATAAAAAGGATGCCTTGGTAGATGGGTGTAAGGGAGAGGCAGAATGCCAAAATACCTCACATAAAAGGCACCAAAGAATTGCTACAGGGGAAGGGAAGATGCGAAGTGACTGGCAATGCTTATACCTTACTCTCATCAGAATTGACTGAAATCAATAAAATAAACACTCAGTTGTGTATAAAAACCTATCTTAGACTGAAGTAGAAGAAGAAGGAAATAAGACAGAGGGATTGAGATAGAAGTGAGGGTGAATTGGGAGAGGTGGTAATCAGAAGCAAAACACTTTTGAGGAAAGACGGTGAAAAGAAAGAGACAGAAAGGAGAAAGAAAAAGAATGTGTGTGTGTGTGTGTGTGTGTGTGTGTGTGTGTGTGTGTGACAGAGAGAGAGAGAAAGAGAGAGAGAGATAAATATAAAATGGAGGGGGTAAATCGTTTAGTGATCATAACCATGAATGTGAATGGAACGAACTCTCATTTAAAAAAAAGTACATAGCATAATGGATTTAAAGTGAATCTTGCAAGAAACACACTTGAGGCAGAGAAACATCCAAAGTAAAAGTAAGGGGCTAAAACAAAATCTATTATGCTTCAACTGAAGTTAAAAAAACAAAACAAAACAAAACAAAACAGGGATATCAATTATGATCTCAAAGGAAAAGCAAAAAAAATGTAATTAGATAAGGAAGGACACTACATCTTGCTAAAAGATATCAACACTAAACATATATATTCACCAATATCAATAATATCAATATGAAACATATATGTTCAACAAATGTTATAATACCCAAATTCTTAAAGGAAAAGTTAAATGAGTTACAGGAGGAAATAGGCAGTAAAACTAAACTAGTGGAACACCTACATTTTCCCCACTTCATAAGTAGATAAATCTAACCAAAAAATAAACGGGAAAGAAGTTAAAAAGATGAAGACAATTTTTGAAAAGTTAGATATGATGGGCCTCTGTAGAAAATTGGATGAGGATAGAAAGAAATATACCATTTTTACACTGTTATATGGCACCAACACTAAAATTAACCATGTTTTAGGGCATACAAACCTCAAAATGGAGAGAAACACACAGTAATCATAACTTTGAATATGAATGAGATGGACTCATCCATTAAACAATTAGATAGCAAAACTTACTTAGCTCTTTTCCAATCAAATAACCAAAACAAAACAAAACAAAACAGAAAAAAAAAACACGATTTTATCAAGCTAAGGAAAAAATACTAACAAAATTCATCTGGAAGAATAAAAGTGAAAGATATCAAATTAATTATTTTTTAAATGTGAAAAAATAGCCTAGTAATTCCAGATTTCAAACCATCTTATAAAGAGGTAATCTTCAAAACAATCTTGTACTGGTTAAGAAATAAAGTGGTGATTCAATAGAATAGATTAGGTATATAATACATAATAGTAAGTGACCATAGTAATCTAGTGTTTGATTAAACACAAAGACCCAAGTTTTGGGGTGAGAACTCAATATTTCATTAAAAAAATAACTGCTAGAATAACTTGAAAGCAGGTCGATGAAAACTAGGCACAGACTAACACCTCACACCAGATACCAGGATAAGGTCAAAAGGGATAGATGAGTTAGTCGAAAAAAAGTACTATCATAAGAAAATTAGGGGAACATGGAAAACAAGTACCTTCCAGACACATAGATAAGAAAAGAGTTAATGACCAAACAAGAGATAGAGAGAATTATTGGAAGTTAAATAAACAATTTTGACTATATGAACTTAAAATGCTTTTGAACAAAAAATTCCAATGTCACCAAAATTTTCTTTTAAAAAGACCTCATTTCTCAAATATATAGGAACCTGAAGCAAATTTGTAAAACTAAGCCAGTTTTCAGGTTGATACATAATGGTCAAAGTATATGAACAGGAAAATTTCAGGAGAAGAAATCAAAATTGTCCATATTCACATGAAAAATGCTTTAAAGTACTTTTAATTAGAAAAATATAAATCAAAGCAACTTTAAAATACCATACCACTGCTGTCAGATTGACTAACATGACAAAGAAGGAAAATGACAAATGCTGGAGGAAATGTGGAAAAATTGGGATATGATTTCACTGTTGGTGGAGTTTTGAACTGATCCAGTCATTATGAAGAGTATTTTGGAACTATGCCCAAAGAGTTATAAAACCCTTTCACTTAGACATACCACTACTAAGTTGGTATTACAAAAAGATGAAAGAAAAGTGAAAAGGACCTATTTGTATAAAAATATTCATAACAGCTCTTTTAAGAGTGGAAAATAATTAGAAATGTAAGGGATGACATCACTTGAGGAGTGACTGAACAAGTTATTGTTTATGATTATGATGGAATTCTATTGTGCTATAATAAATTACAAGCATGATGGTTTCAGAAAAACCTGGGAAAACCTATATGAACTGATATAAAGTGAACTGACTAGAACCAGGAGATCATTTTACACAGTAACACCAATACTGTAGAATAATCAACCATAAGTGACCTAGCTGTTCTTTCAATACAATGATGCAAGGCAATTTTGAAGAACTTAATGTGTAAAATATTAGCCACCTCCAGAGAAAGAACTTAGGGACTTTGAATGCAGATCGAAGCTGTTTCTTACTTCCTTTGTTTTCACTGTTTTACTTTCCTTGTGACTTGTTTTGCAATATGACTAATATGGAAATGTTTTGCATGACTTTGCATGTATAATCAATATGAAATTGTCTTCTCAAGGAGTTGTGAAAGGTAGGAGGGAGGTAGAATATTTGGAACTCAAAATTTAATTTTTTTAAAATTTACATGTAATTGGGAAATATTTACTGAAATAAAAATAATTAAAAACTATTTTTGAGGTGGAATCAATAATTCAATCATTATACCTTTATTAAGTGCCTACTAGGTTCTAGGCACTGTGATAAGTTGTGGAAGTGACCTGGGAGATGATCTTGTCCATATGAAGTATATAAAAGTCATGTTAGTTTTTCTTAGTGAAATATGTACTATATATTGAAGAAACTGCATTAAAATCCATATTCCTTAACTCCAGACCCAGTGATCTTTCAATATATCATGTTTCTTTTCTCAATATAGCATCCCAGGTGTGATGCCAAAAATCTCTCATTTCCAAGTTTAATTCAACAAATGCAGAACAAGTGTCCCTGTGTGTCTGAAAGCAATAAAATAATTTAATTTTGACTCCAGTGACTATAGTATTTCATACCAGTATTGATTGAAAGATACTAAATTCAGCTCACATTTTCAAAACCTTTACTAAATCATTTCATATTCTATGAATTTCATAAGTGCTACTTTTCTTATATTTTCAAGAGATATGTCAATGATTTTTAATTAATGCAAAACAACTTGACATTTTCCAAGGCTGTTGGTATTCCCATCCAAATGTGTAAGACATTCTATTTCTTTATCCCTACACTCACTTCAGGCAGTTAATACCAGTAAGCCATTTTAATTCACACAATTTAAAATTGAACTGATCAAGAATTTGTGTGTGTTGCATGTATAATGAATACAATCTATTAATATATGACATAATCCAAATTTTGGTTGCTATTTACAACTTTAAAATGATATATAGTAGCAAGTAACTCTTGAATTTTGCTGAATGTCAGATAAGTATAAATGAATATTTCATTCTTTTGAAGCAAAAAGAAATATGGAACTGTTATCTTTTATTCATATGAGCTTGGTGAGTCTTTATAAGCAAGTCTGAATTGCAACCCATATCTTCAAAAGACATACCAATATGTGAATACATACCCACATATATGTAGATAGGCATACGTACATACATATATACACAATATATACATAGCACTACATATCTCTACATGATGCTAAATTATTTGTTCTTCAGGCTCCTTGCAGTCCATAGTACAGTTCTTATTTAAAATTATTTATTAAAATTAATTATGCTTTTCGCATAATTTGTATTTATGTTACATTAATATTTGAATATCCCTCATATCACCTACTTGTTAAGACTTTCCTTATAACAATCTTTAAGAATTATAAAAAGGGGAAAATCAGTTCCTCAAAACTAACCATTTTTTTTTACTGGGACACAATATTCAATATTCCATTATTCCGTGCTAAGTTTCCTAAAGAGGGGTGCATGTTCTAAACTCTCCTCAAGAGGCATGAATCAATTAGTTTGTTTTTTACTTCCTTTCTCTTTCTTCCTTCATGTTTTTTCTTTCCTTCCTTCTTCTCTTCTTTTTCTTTTTTTCTGTTGTTCTTTTTTGTTGTTGTTGTTCATCCCATTTATATTTATTTCATCATGTAGAGTTTTATTGAATCTTCTCACTCAATCTACATTGGTTCACATAATTATTTCTATGCTTTTCTGCATTCATATACATTTCTTCTTTTGGAATACTAATATTCTCTTATATTCATGTAAAACAATTTACTTAGTTCTTTCACAATTGAGGGGTACCAAAGCACTGATTCTACTTAGTTTGAATTCTTATTGTTTTCTGAATCTTGATAAATTCTTGAATCCTATAACCATGATATGCCCTACAATGTCTCTCACTTTCTAATTTTTCACAGTAAAATATAGTAATAAGGGTTTTTTTTATCCTCAAGGATATATGAAAAATCAAATTAATTCATGAAACTAAAAGATTGTAGCTGAAAATTTTCAAACTGGTTCTTCTCATATTATTATGAGCAAGCACTATAGATAGTACTCCCCTATACTATATATTTCCTCCCTAAGAGCATTCTCACTGGTAATGGACATCAGATGATGTTCATCTTTGGACAAGGAGACAACAATTTAAGTGAAAAAGACCTGTAGTTTTAATGTACTAATAATTAGTGTGTCAAAAATTTTTGAAAGTTAATGAGAACTGATATTGCCTTAACAGAATCAAAGTATATAGTATAAGGAATGGTACAGTTTTGCTATCCTCTGTTTTGGTTGGACTCTGTTGTATTGTATTCAATTGCTGCCATCAATTTTTTGGAAAGACATTGCGAAAGTGGATTATCTGTATTTGCTCTAGTGTTGACTATTTACTCCACCTTCCCCTTACCAAAGAAGGAAATCAGGAGAGCAAAAGATCATAAACTATGTAAAAATGAACATTAGATGGAGTATTTGAGTATCTTTAACCTAAGAAAACTTGTGTGGATATTCTAACTTTGTTGAAATAATTTAAAGTTTGGTGGGTGAAATTGTTCATTAGCTTAATAAAAAAAGTAACTGCTGTTTTCTCAGGATTGTCTGTGTAAATAGTCATACTATTAGAAATATATTATTATATAAAACTGCAAAATACTTTATAAAGAAAGAAAGAATAACTTTTAAAAAGGATAATATTCTGTGCTCTTGGCTTCAGTGAGTCACAATAAAAATGACAATATTACTGAAACTAATTTGGAGATTTAGTACATCAAACTATCAAAGTGTCCCTTTATAGAACTAAAGAAAAAATAACATAATCCATTAATGAAACAAAAGATCTAATTTTTTCAGGAGAAATAATGAAAAAAAGGCAATAATAGAGACTGAATGACATATTTGTACCTTAAACTGTATTATAAAGAAATGATCATCAAAATAATATATTTGAGAAGGGAAGATAGCTCATCCTGTTTCTTTGCGTGGATGAAGGACCTCTGGATTAAAACACTATATATATTACAACAAACATTTTTATATGTTGGTTAGTTGGTTAGTCTTACAGAATTTTCTCTTTGTCTCCATCTCTCTCTGTCTCTCTCTGTCTCTGCGTCTCTCTCTCTCTCTCTCTCTCTCTCTCTCTCTCTCATTCTGTTTATGTCTTTCCATGTGTGATTCTTTGTGTCTGATCTCTCTCTATTGTGAAAAAATTGTTCATTGAGAAGTGATAGAGGAAGAGATACAGTGGGATTACAGAGGTTAAAAAAAACAAATTATGTCAATACAATTTATTCTTTTCAAAAAAGTCTTTAAGTTATATCTTTCAAAGATTTTTTTAAATGATTTTGGCATATGCATGGGAGACATCTCACTGGAGGAAAGCCTTTATAATAAGGCAATGTTTTATTCTACTGAAGCAAATACTATTTTTTTAATTTTCAACAAATAATAAGCACATATTTTGTGTTATCTATACAGTTCAATCAACTGTGTGAATACAAAGTTGTGGTCTTCTGCTATACATAATATTAAAAAACCTCCCTGTTCCCTTCTCTTGCATTCTTCTAGGCTGTCGTTGGTATATATGTAGATTATTCTCATAAAATATTTGTAGCTATGGAAAACAAAGCTTATGGGTAACAAGTTATTTCTATTCTCTCAGTTACTGTGTTTGGTTGTGATAAGGCTTGAGATTTTATGTTCTAAGCCTTTGATATCCATTCTTTTTTTTAGTACAACTCAATATTCAATCCCTTTTCTGTACATATTTGTTTTACTATACTTGTTATCATCTTTATTTTTTTTCATCCAGGACTATTTTCACTTCCTCATAAATCATATCTGAGACTGTAGTGCTAGATTCAAAATGTGGTAACTATTGTTGTTGCTGGCAAAGATAAAGTCTACTATTAAAAAAAAATTCAAGTCCTATATGTTGTTAGCCTTACAGTCTTATGCTTAAACTTTCTGAGAATGACTTTGCTTATTTCTCCATCTAACCTATCTCTCTTATTTCTCTCACCAAACATGCTCACTGTTTTGTGAGAAAATATTCCTCATAATCTTTCACTGTCTTTTTCCATAATCTTCAGCAAAGGGTTTTTATTCTAAACTAATGTTGCCTTTTGTTGCCATATCTTGGTAATGGCCATAGAGATAAATATGTTGGCAAAAGCAGTTTCTTGAATCTTTTGATCTCTTCATTAGGTCTGTTGATTTATATTTGTCTAAATTTCTTAATAAATGATAATATGTATTTATTCCTGCTCTTTTATCCACTTTTTATTTTCCAGCTTCAACAACTTGTTTCAACATATTGTATTAGAATTATTTTATTACCTATGTCTGCGATCTGTCCCAGCTTATGAAGAACATAATTTTAAGTAATTCCTTTCCCTGTTCAAACTCTGCATTATCAATTAGAGTTCAATGACCTCCAAGATGATAAAGGCCCAAGCCAGAACTAATGTTTCTAAATTTATTCCAATCCTTTACCTACAGTCTTGGCTTATAGCATTTTCAAGTTAAATAATATACCATCAGTGCTATAGCTGATCTTGGTACCATATTTGTATTCACTGAATGCATCTGACAACATTGCTGAAAACATCATGTTAAAAAGCATGGGAGCAAGCACACAGCCCAGCTTGATTCCACTACTGACTGAGAAAGCGTGGGAACATCATGCATTATCCAGAAGCACTGCAGGCATACCATCTTGGAAACAATGTAAAATACTGATGAACTTTTCCAAGTAACCAAATTTTGCTATGATTTTCCATAAGTCCTCATAACTGACAGTATCAAAACCTTGCTCAGATTAATAAATGTTGCATACAGACCTGTATAATAATCTTGTCATTTCTCCCGGAGTTGAGCAGCAAACAATATATTGAGCATTCCTTGGTCCTCTGTGAAGACACACTGGCTCTTGGGTAGATTTCCATCTTCCAGATGATGATTCAATATGTTAAGGAGGATTCTGGCAAGAATCTTACCAGCAATAACTAAGAGACATATAGCCTATTTTTTCCCTTATCAGGATGAACAGTGAAGGCATCCTTGAACTCCTATGGGATAATGTCCGCTTGCTACATAACCTGTAAGATTTCAGTTAGCTTTTGTATGAGCAGTTTACACCTGCTTTGTAGTTCTCAGGTGGAATAGAATCAGCACCAGGCACCCTGCCATGAAAGAGGAGCCTAATATCATTCAAATACTCTTTTTCAGTTGCAAGTTTGGCTTGAGAGGAATTGACTCAACCTGAGATATTAGGTCAATGGCTTCAACATTGATTGATGATGATCTGTTGAGAACACTATGGAAGTATTCAGCCCAAATCTACAGGATCACATGCTTATCATTACTCAATGAAGCTCCAGCACTGGTGAGTAGTTGAGAAGCACCATAGATCTTGGGCCCATAAATAGCCTTTAGGGAATCATAAAAGCACTTTGGATTATTATTATCAGCATACAACTGAATTTCCTCTGCTTTTTACTAAGCCAAGACTCCTGCATCTCCTTCAGCTTTGCTTGCACTTTACTTTTGATTGAGTTTAACAGTGCCTTCTTAGAAATGGGTGGGGTGGGGGGAGGGCAGAGTCAATATGGCAGAATAAAAGCAGTGACTTCTTGAGCTCTCCCCCAAACTCCTCCAAATACCTGTAAAAAAGACTCTAAGCAAATTCTAGAGCAGCAGAACCCACAAAAACACAGAGTGAAACAAATTTCCAGCCTAAGACAACCTGAATGGTTGGTAGGAAAGGTGTCAGGAGTGGAGAGGAGCTCAGTTCAGCATGGGCCATGCTGGCAAAGACGGGACCAGAGGAAACCTGGAACAAGCCATGGGGGACTGAATCATGAGTAGCAATAATGGTTTCCAGACTTCTCAAACCACAAATGCCAAAGGCAACTTAGAAGGTCAGTGGGAAAGTTCTATCGGACCTGGATGAGAGAGGAGCAGGTCCAGCCCTGGCCCTAGCACAGCCCTGGGGCAGCAACCACAGGGGAGGAAGCTGCTTCTGGAGCTCTTGACCCACAAACAGTGGGGATATGAAACAGCTAATCAGAGGGAGATTGCAGGGATCTCTTTGCTGATTATGAGGCAGAATTCTCTTGCTTTGCCCATGCTTGGATCTGGGTCACATTCCTAGGTAGAGGTCCTATGGCGAGAAGTAATGCTGGCATCATGGATCTTGTGGAGGTGGAAGGGAATCCTCACATTTCCAAGGCAGAAAAGAGTGCTTGTGGTCACTCATAGATCAGTGCACAGGCCAGGAAAGGAGTAAATACCTCTCCTTTGATCATACCACTTTGGAAGAACTTAAAATTTACAGGTCCCTAGAAGTATCTCTGAAAAGAGTTGCAGAAAACTCCTGTAGCTTAGGACAATACATCCTCCACATAGTAACACAGCCCTACATTAACAAAGACGTAAAAAGCTAAGTAATTGGCTGGGAAATAAAAGCAAAAACCTCACACCATAGAATTTTTCTTTCGTAAGAAAGAAGATCAAAACATACAAACAGAAGACAACAAAACCGAAAGCTCCTACATCCAAAACCTCCAAGAAAAATATGAATTGGTCTAATGCCATGGAAGAGCTCAAAAAGGATTTTGAAAAGCACGTATGAGAAGTACAGGAAAAATTGGGAAAAGAAATTAGAGTGATGCAAGAAAATCATGAAAAACAAGTCAACAGCTTGCTAGAAGAGATCCAAAAAAAAAAATGCTGAAGAAAATAACATCTCACATAAAAGAGACTAGAAAAAGCTTTTACAGTGGAAGGGAAGAAGGGGTAGGTGAGAGGGAACTAATGAACCTTACTCTCATCTGATTTGACTTAAGGAGGGAAATAACATATCCACTCAATTGGGTATGGAAATATGTCTTACCCTTCAGGAAAATAGGGAGGAAGGGAATAAGAGAATGGGGCATGATAGAAGGGAAGGCAGATTGAGGGAGTGAGTAATCAGAAGCAAACACTTTTGAGGAGGGATAAGGTCAAAGGTGAGAATGGAATAAAAGGGGGATGGGATAGGATGGAAGGAAATATAGTTAGTCTTTCTTAACATGACTATTGTGAAAGTGTTTCGTGTGACTATACATCTATAACCTATATCAATTTGCTTCCCTTCTCAATGAGGGCTAGTGGGGAGGGAGAAAGGCATAGAATTTGGAACTCAATGTTTTAAAAATGAATGTTAAAAATTGTTTTTACATGCAACTAGGAAATAAGATATACAGGAAAGGGGGTATAGAAATCTATGCTGCCCTACAATAAAATAAGGGGGGGTGACAGAAGGGTGGGCAGATTGGGGGAAAGGGTATTTAGAATGCATGGCATCTTGGGGTAGGGTTGGGGAGAGATGGGGAGAAAATATGGAACTCAAAATCTTGTGGAAGTAAGTGTTGAAAACTAAAAATAAATGAATTAATAAAACAATTGAAAATGAAAGAAAAAAAAAGAAATGGGTTAACTACCCCATGGAGTTTCTCATTTTTCATTTAGCACCTGCTACACTTCCCCACCATTTTCATGAAACAATCTTGATGTTTGCAAGTCTTCTAGCTCAGATGAGTAAATGTGGTGGTGTATTCATTTTTTTTTTTTTTTTGAGCAATCACGCATTTATTGATCGCTTTGTTTGTGCAGGTCCTGGGCTAAGTGTTCGAGATATAAAAATGCCTGGTCCTTGGCCTCAGGGAGCTCACATTCTAGCATGGAAGATAACATGCGAATAACTGTGCACATGGTTATAGATCTGTTGAGTGTACATGGAAGGCAATCTCAGGGGAAAGACACTGACAGGGTTTGGAGAGGAGGTGCCTGAAGAGGCCTCCTGTGCAAGGTGGGATCTGAGTTGAGTCTTTTTTTTTTCATTTTTTCTTATTATTTTATTTTGATTTATCAACAATCACTTCCATAAGCTTTAGGGTTTTAAAATTTTCCTCCCTCTCCTCCCCACCTTCCTTCCCAAGATGACATGCAATCTGATATAGGCTATACATATACATTCCTATTAAAAATATTTTCACATTAGTGATGTTGTAAGGGAGAATTAGAACCAATAGGAGGAACCAACAGAAAGGAAACAAAACAAAACAAACAAAAAAAAAAGAAATAGCAAATAGTATGCTTTGATCTGCATTCAAACTTCACAGTTCTTTCTTTGGATATAGATAGCATTTTCCATTATGAGACTTTTGGAAATGTTTTAGAACCTTGAATTGCTGAGAAGGGCTAAATCTACCAATGTTAGTAATTGCACAATGTGACTGTTGCTGTGTACAGCGTTCTCCTAGTTCTGCTCACTTCACTTAACATCAGTCCATACAAGTCTTTCCAGGTTTTTCTGAAGTCCACCTGCTCATCATTTCTTATAGTACAATAGTGCTTCATTACATTCATATACCACAATTTGTTCAGCCATTCCCCAATTGATGGACATCCTCTCAATTTCCAGTTCTTTGCCACCATAGAAAGAGCTGCTATAAATATTTTTGTACATATGGGTCCTTTTTCCCATTTATATGATCTCCTTGGGATACAGCCCTAGAAGTGGTATTACTGGGCCAAAGGGTATGCACATTTTTAGAGTCCTTTGGGCATAGTTCCAAATTGCTTTCCAGAATGGTTGGATCATTTCACAACTCCACAAACAATGCATTAGTGTTCCCATTTTCCCACATCTTCTCCAACATTTATAATTTTCTTGTTTGTCAGGTTGGCCTGACAGGTGTGATGTGATACCTCAGAGTTGTTTTGATTTGCATTTCTCTAATCAATAGTTATTTAGAGAATTTTTTCATGTGACTATAGGTGGCTTTAATTTCTTCATCTGAGAACTGCCAGTTCATGTGCTTTGACCATTTATCAATTGGGGAAGGACTTGTAGTCTTATAAATTTGACTTAATTTTCTATATATTTTAGAAATGAGGCCCTTATCAGAGAGACTGGTTGTAAAAATTCTTTCCCAATTTTCTATTTTCCTTCTAATTTTGGTTGCACTGGCTTTGTTTGTGCAAAAAAATTTTCAATTTAATGTAATCAAAATTATCCATTTTGCATTTCATAATGTTCTCTATCTCCTGTTTAGTTATGAATTTTTCTGTTCTCCATAAATCTGATAGGCAAACTATTTCTTGCTCTCCCAATTTGCTTACAGTACCAGCCTTTATATCTAAATCATGAACCATTTTGACTTTATTTTGGTATATGGTGTGAGATTTTGGTCTATGCTTAGTTTCTACCATACTCTTTTCCAGTTTTCCCCAGCAGTTTTTATCAAATAGTGAGTTCTTATCCCAGAAGCTGGGGTCTTTGGGTTTATCAGATAGTAGATTACTATAGTCATTGACTACTGTGTCTTCCATACCTAACCTATTTCATTGATCCATCATTCTATTTTTTAGCCAACACCAAGTAGTTTTGATGATTGCTGCTTCATAATACAATTTAAAATCTGGAATGGCTAGGCCACCTTCCCCTGCATTTCTTTTCATTAGTTCCCTTGATATTCTATACCTTTTGCTATTCCAAATGTATCTTGTATTTATTTTTTCTAGCTCTATAAAATAATATTTGGTAGTTTGATTGGTATGGCACTGAATAAGTAAATTAACTTAGGTAGAATTTTTATTATATTAGCTCGGCCTACCTATGAGCTACTGATGTTTTTCCAATTATTTAGATCTGACTTCATTTGTGTGAAAAGTGTTTTGTAATTGTGTTCATATAGTTCCTGGGTTTGTTTGGGTAGGTAGACTCTTAAATATTTTATAATGTCTACAATAACTTTAAATGGAATTTCTTTTTCTATATCTTGCTGTTTTGCTTTGTTACTCCAAATTTCTGAAAGCTCCTCCCTCCTTTTCTGATCTATTATTGCCAACCACATGTTGGCTCAGCTTTCCCTTAGAGTTAGCACTACATTGTTCATGCATAGAGAAAGGCTCTAAACTGCTGACACTTTGTGTAGTTGTCTTCCCTTGGAGCTGTTGCTTTTGTTGACTTCAAATATTTAGTTTGGAAAAAAATAAGTCTATGATCAGTACAACACTCTGCATCACACTTTGCCTTCATCATTCTCCCACACTATTTTTTTTCGTACAATGACATAGTCTATGTAATACCAATGTTTGCTGCCACAGTGTATCCATGAAGTTTTGTTGTGTTTATACAAACAGAAGACAGTGGTAGTGATGAGAAATTCATTAGATTTACTTGTCTTTAGTAGGAAGTCATTATCACTGTTGCTATTTCTAATTCCATTCTTCCCAAGGACTACCTGCCATGTCTGATAGTTTGTATTTAATCTGCCATTAAAGTCATACAAAATTACAAGTGTGTCCTTTTTTAGCACACTGATGCTGAGGGGATCCAGGTCTTCATAAATGTTTTCCTAGGTTTCCTAGAAAAAGAGGGTAAAATAGAAACTGAAAGTATCAACAATCACCTCCTCAAAGAAATCCCAAAATGAAGATTATAGCCAAATCCCAGAGCTCCCAGGTAAAGGAGAAAATAGTACAAGCAGCCAGAAAGAAATAATTCAAATAATGTGAAGCCACAGACAGGATGAAACAAGATTTAGCAGCTTCTACTTTAAAGGACCAGAGGTGTTGGAATATGATATTTCAGGGGGCAAAGAAGCTATAATTAAAACTAAGAATCACATACCCAGGAAAACTGAGTATAATCAGGGGAATAAATGGACATTCAATGATGAAAAGACCAGACCTGAGTAGAAAACATAACTTTCAAATACAAGACTCAAGAGAAGCATAAAAAACAAAATTCTTTGATAAAGACTTCATTTCTCAAATACATAGAGAACTGAATCAAATTTTTAAAAATAAGAGCCATTCCCCAAGTGATAAATTATCAAAGAATATGAACAGGCAGTTTTCAGATGAAGTAACCAAGCAATCTATAGTCATATATATAAAAAAAAGGTTTAAATCACTACCAATTAGAAAACTACAAATTAAAACAACTGTCTGGTATTACCCTGTACCTATCAGACTAGCTAATATGATAGAAAAAGAAAATGACAAACACTGGAGTGGATATGGGAAAATTGAAACACAAATATGCACTGTTGAATGAGTTGTGAACTAATTCAATTCCTCTAGAGAGCTATTTGGAACTAGGTGCAAAGGGCTACAAAACTACAATGCATACCCTTTAACCTAGCAACCCTACTACTAGGTCTATATTCCAAAAAGATTTTAAAAAAGTGCAAAAATATTTACAGCAGCTCTTTATGTGGGGGTAAAGAATTGGAAATTTTGGGGATGCCCATCAATTGGACAATGACTGAACAAGTTGTTGCATATTATTATGACAGAATTTTATTGTGCTATAAGAAATGACAAGCAGGAGGGTTTCAGAAAAACCTGGAAACACATAAGCCGATGCATAGTGAACTGAGCCAAAATAGAAGACTGAACAGAGACACTGCAATATTGCAGGATAATCAACTGTGAATGACTGCTATTTTCAATAATACAATGATCCAAGACAATTCCAAAAGATTTATGATGAAAAATGCTATCCATTTCCAGAGAAAGAACTGAATGTACATTGAAGCATCAATTTTCTTTCTTTTTCTTTTCTTTTTTTTGGTCTCATTTCTTTCACAATATGACTAATATGGAAATATATTTTGTATGACTGAACACATATAACATATCAAACTGTTTGCCTTCTCAATGAAGAGCAAAAGGAGTCAGGGCAAGAGAGAATTTAGAACTATTTTTTATGAGTGTAAATATTTTTACAAGTAATTGGCGAAAAAATAAAATATTATATTTAAAAAGGAGGGGGAAAAAGGTTGCTCAGACACCCATGGGGCTGTCAAAGCCCACTGCTTCTTAAGTCCAGTGAGAAGACAACCCTATGACCTGTGCCACCTGTGTGTATGGCTGTGAGTACAACACCCAGTGTAGCTATATCTGCTATTTTGTCACTTCCCTCTCATCACAGAAATTTGAGGTAGGTAAAAATGGTGAAATAATAATAATAATATGGGTGATGTCTAGCTAGGTGGTTCAGTGGATAAAGTACTGAGTTTGGAATCTAGAAGACTCATCTTTATGAGTTCAGATCCAGCCTCAGACACTTACTAGCTGTGTGACAATGGACAAATCACTTAACCCTGTTTGCCTCAGTTTCTCATTTTTAAAATATCCTGGAGAAGAAAATGGCAAACTACTCCAGTATCTTTGCTAAGAAAACCCTAAATATGGTCACAGAGTCATACACAACTGAAAATGACTGAACTGAAGGGGTAGGAAAAAGAATAAGCACTTATTGAGTAGTAAGGTGGAACATTGGATAGAGTTTGAACTTAGAGTCAGGAAAACTCATCTTCTGGCATGCAAATATGAACTCAGATCAGCTATGTGACCCTGGGTAAGTCAATTTACTCTGTTTCCCTTAGTTCTTCATTTTTCAAATGTCCTGAAGAAGGAAATGGCTAACTACTCCATCATCTTCACGAAGAAAACCCCAAATAGGGTCATGAAGAGTCCTTTATGACTTAAAGAAGATTCAACAAAAATGTCTTTTGACTCAAGCATATTTGATTCAAGGATTTGTGAGGCAGAATTGCCTGATATCATCAACTTTACTCTCTCTTCCAGAGTAATTGGTGTCCAATGGCAAGACAAAACATCAGAACAACTGGCAATGGCTTGGGATAAAGTGGATCACTTGGCATCTTCAAATCTGACCAAGCTCTAAGCTCTCCACGGTGCTTTTTGCCTCTACCTTCATGGCACAGTTGGAACAAATTGTTTACATCTTCTCATTCTTTTGGGGGGAAGTATTCACATGTTTGGGGTAGACACCTCTTTAAGTCATTGATAGGTTTAAGGTCCATCAGTTACTTTCAACCTGGTTTAGCCCATCTGCTGAAATGGTTTACTGGGGTATGGCCACTGCACATGCTATAGGTTCATGGATCCACGGGTGAGAGTTGGGTGGCAGGTGGACACCAAAGGTGACAAGCAGCCCTGAAAAGGGCTTGGCAGCCTTCACACTGAGGTATTAGTTTTCTCTGAACACCTGCACACTACTAAAATAAAAATTAATGCAGTTAAAAAGGTTGGACACATTGATTTTTTAAAAAAAATATGTTCAGTGAAGTTAGTTTACTCAGTTATTCTTCCCTCCTAATTATGGGGTCCATAAGGGAGTACATTGTACAAAAGTGGTGTCAAATTCAAATAGATACATCGGCATCAAACCATACATAAGGATCACTGTGAGCTCCATATTATTAACTTAGAAAACCACATATTAATATTTTTCTTTTGTATTATAATTATTTTTAAAAATATTTCTGAAATACATTTTAATCTTGTTTGGGCCACACTTTGAAGCATTTTTGAAGGTCACAATTTATATATTTGACATGTATATTATACAGTGTCTGCAAGTTTTAATAAATACAATATCAATAGCCATGATAACTGATTACAGTACTTAATAAAAATACTCTATTTATATCAGTGTACTCTCCCAGCCCATGTTTAATATTTTTTTCTTTGATTAAATATTTCCCAATTACATGTAAAAACTAAGACTTTTTTTTTAAATTTTGAATTCCAAATTACCCTCCCTCATCTATACCCCCTCCTTGACAAGGGAAGAAACTTGATATTGGTTTTATATACATATATATTATAAATATATATATACACATATACATGTATATATAATCATAGAAAACACATTTCAATATGAACCATGTTGCAAAAGAAAATGTAAACAAAATGAAATAATAAAGATTAAAAGACTAAAAAATATATTCTTCAATATTCATTCAGTGTTCATCAGTTCTCTGTCTGGATATGAATAACATTTTTCATTTTTTTTTGCTTTTTTTAACTATCTTCGGGTATTGTCTTTATCAAAGTAGCTAAGTCTTTTACAGTTGATCATCCTTAGAGTATTGTTATTTTATACCAATGCTTCTTAAACTGGGGATTGCAACCACATATGGACTCACAAAACTGAATGTGGAGGTCACGAAAAAGTTGGCAACAGTAAAAGGTTTTGAATGTGTAATGACCAAAATTAATTCAAAATCAAATGCATAATGAAACTAAAGTATTTCTGGCAGCACTTGACCATACTGCATAGTGCAACTTCACTTCAACCTTGGTTCTGAACACACAACATGCATACTTTACACTGCATATGCCGTCACATCAAGCAATGCCAACGAAAGTTGCCAGAAACACCTCAGCTCAGATTTAAGACTGCTGTATGTTACGAATTGCTATGTTTTTACTCTACATATAAAATGGTTAAATGAATTTTGGCTTAGGATTAGAACAGAATTTCCAACAATTTCTGAAATGGCCCTAAACATCCTTCTGCAATTTTGTACTATGTATGTATGTGAAGTAGCATTCTCAGCATTGGTGATTATAAAATTAAAATACCAATCCACTCTGAAAAATACTGAAGATGCTCTATGTACTATATATTCAGTACAAATATTCAGCCAAAATTTAATTCTTTATGTAAAAATGAGCAAACAGTTCATTTCATTAGTATGCAAATTTGCTTTCATCTTTAATAAATGGTAAAATTATATGTATACTAAAGAATTGTTTTAAAATAAATTTCTGATTTATTATCAATAAATGTTTGATTTGTTTACCTCTTTTATATACCTACATACCTGGGGTTGAATAAAAATTTCTTAAACAAAAAGGGGTCACAGAGTGGAAAAAGTTTAAGAAGTCATAGTCTGTGGTACTTTTTAGCAAGATGTAGTTTCCTTTCTTATCTCTTTTAATGAAGTTTATTTTTGCTTTTACTTTTTCTGAAAGCAGGATTGCTACCCCAGCTTTTTTTTTTTTCCTTTTCTTTTGCTTCAGCTTAAGCGTAATGGATTCTATTCCAGCCTCTTACCTTTGCTCTGTGTGTATCTCTCTGTTTCAAAAATGTGTCTTATAAGCAATGTATTTCAGGATTCCTGTTTTTGATCCACTCTGCTATACTTCCATTTTATGAGAGAGTTCATCCCATTCACATTCATAAATTTGATTACTACCTGTGTATTTCCCTCCACACTATTCTTCCTTCTGCTTATCCTCACTCTCCTTTCCCCCTTTCCCCCTTTTGTTTCTGTCTACCACCACCCATTATCTGCCTTCCCTTCCATCAGGCCTCCCCTCCTTTATTTAATGTCCCCCACTCCTACTTCCCTATTGGGTAAGAAAGATTTCTATATTCAACTGATTGTGCATATTACTCTCTCTTTGAGTCACTATTGATGAGAGTAGGGTTCAAGAGAGGCCCATCATCCACCCTCCCATCTTCTCCTCCACTGTAATATTTCTTACTTATCTCTTCATATGAGATAATTTACCACATTCTAACTCTCCCTTCCTTCTGCACTCTTTGTACTACTCTTTCTCATCCCTTATTTTTTATGTGATTTCCTCAAATTTACCTTATACCCATATCCTTTGTCTATGCATATTCTTTTTTATCTGTACTGTTAGTGATACAATTTTTAAAAGTATCATCTTTCCATATAGAGATGTAAACAGTTTAGCTCTATTGAATCCCTTATGTTTCTTCTTCCCTTTTTACCTGTTTATGCTTCCCTTGGGTTTTGATATTGGAGGTCATATTCGATTTAATTCTGTTATTCTCCTTATGAAGGCTTAAAATCCTTCTATTTCATTAAATGACCATTTTTTCCCCTTGATGTAGTATGCTTAATTTTGCCTGGTGGATGATTCTCGGTTGGAATGCTAGCTCTTTTGTCCTCTGGAATACCATGTTCCATGAACTCCAGTCCTTTAATATTGCAGCTGCCAGATCCTATGTGATCCTGATTGTAACTCCCTAATAAATTTTAATTGTTTCTTTCTAATCACTTGTAGCATTTTTACCTTGACATGATAGTTCTGAAATTTTGCTGTAATGTTTCTTTTTGCTTTTATTTGGGGATCTCTTTCCTGAGGTGATCAATGAATTTTTTCAATGCCTATTTTGCCCTCTGGTTCCAGGATATCAGGGCAGTTTTCCTTGATAATTTCTTGAAAGATACTGTCCAGCACCTCCTTTTGATCATGGTATTCAGATAGTAGAATAATTCTTAAATTACCTTTCCTTGATTTATTTTCCAGGTCAGTTGTTTTGTCCAATGAGGTATTTTACATTTTCTTCTATTTTTTTTCATTCTTTTGTTTTTGTTTGACTTATTCTTGGTGTCTCAAAGAGTCAATAGCTTCTACTTGCTCAATTCTAAATTTTAAGGTGTTGCTTTCCTCAATTAGCTTTTGTACCTTCTTTTTCCATTTGGCCAATTTTACTCTTTAAGGAGCTGTTTTCTTCAGTGGATTTTTCTATCTCCTTTTCCAGTTGACCAATTCTACTTTTTAAGCAGTTTTTGAGGTTGTTGACTCTGTTTTTTAGATAATTCTTTTACATCTCTCTCATTTCTTTTCCCAGTTTTTCTTCTATCTCCCTTATATAATTTTTAAGCTCCTTCTTGAGCTCTTACATGAGATCTTTCTGGGCTTGAGACCACTTCCATTTTTCTTTGAGGTTTTTCCCAAAGGTATTTTGACATTGTTGTCCTCTTCTGAGTTTGTGTCTTGGTCTTCTTTGTCACCATAATAACTCTCTATAGTGAGATTCTTTTTTGTTGTTGTTGTTTTTTCTGCTCATCCCCTCCTTTTTTGCTTTTTCCTTTTTAAATTTTAGCTCTGCTCCCAGTGTGGAAGCAGACTGTCTCTGACTTCTTGCACTAGTGGTTGAAGGCCCTGACTGTTTACCTGGTTCTGCACTGATGTTTTCCTGAGGCCCATGGGAGACCCTCTTGTCTGGTGTTATACTGTGGGCATGGAGTTGGGGTTGACTGGTGTTATTGGAAATCATATGGATCTGGCAGCTTACCTGATGCTGACCTGGGGTCCTAATAGTGGTGTCTAGCATGTGCTAAGGCCTAGTAAGATGTTTCTGCATTTCCCGTGTGTACACTGAAATGTGTGGTTAGACCTCTGGAGGCTGCCTATTTGACCAGGGCTATGATGAAGCATGTGATGGCTCTTAGAGCTGAAGTCTGCCAGTTCCCCTGCCTGCATTAAGGCATGTGGGGGCATGGTGGGGAGGTCCTGGTATTGCTGTTTGCTGGTCACTGGGTCTCAGCACCTCCCTCTGGTTTGCTGGGATGGGCTAGCTATTGGATTGCTGGGACACTTCTCATCCTGGACTGCACTCCCCTTTCACCTGAGTGAAATGAACCTTTCTTGCCAATTCTCCAAGTTTCTGGGGCTAAAAGATTGTTTCACCCTGCCTTTTTGCTGGTTCTGCTATTCCAGGATTTGTTTTGGGGCTCTATTTCATGGTTGCTTGGAGGCAAGCATGGGAGAGTTACAGTGATTTACTGCTTACTCTGCCATCTTGCTCCCTCATCCTCCCATTTATAAAGGTAAGCAGTAACCTTATTGAATCCCTTATGATTTCACTTTCATGTTTATATTTTTGTGCTTCTCTTGAGTCTTGTATTTCAAAGTCAAATTTTCTATTCAAGTCTGGTCTTTTCATCCAAAACACTTTAAAGTCCTTTCTTGCATTAAATCTACTTTCTCCATGGATGGATTATACTCAGTTTTACTGGGTAGGAGATTCTTGATTGTAGTCCCACCTCTTTGACTTCTGTAATATCACTTTCCAAACTCTATGCCACTTTAAAGTTATAAGTTGCTAAAACTTGTGTGATCCTGACTATGGCCATGGTATTTGAATAAATACTTTCTGTCTGTTTGAAGTATTTTCCAGTTTACCTGGGAGTCTGGAATTTGGACATAATATTCCTACGAGTTGCCATTTTGGGATTTCTTTCAGGTGGTGATTGATGGATTCTTTTAATTGCTATTTTACCCTGTTTCTGCAATATTTGGGCCATTTTCCTGAACAATTCTTGGAAATATTTTACACTCTCTTTGATTTTGCTTGTCTTTAATCAAATTATTATAAAATTATCCCTCCTCTACTTTGCAGTTCTCATTCCCCCCCAATGAGATAGTTCACATTTTCTTCTATTTTTTTTCATTATTTTGATTTAAAAAAAAATCTTGATGTCTCCTGAAGTCATTAGCTTCCACTTGCCTAAATTCTGAATGATTTTTTTTTTCAATTAGCTTTGATACTTATTTTTCCATTTGGTCCCTTCTGATTTTAAGGTGTTATTTTCTTCAGTATTTATTGCATCTCTTTTACCAAACTGTTAATTGTCTTTTCATTTTTTTCCTTGCTTTCATTTCTTTACCTAATTTTTCCTCTACCACTCTTACTATATTTTGAAACTCACTTTTGCCTTTTTCTGGAATTTTTCTTGAACTTGTGTCCAATTCACATTTTTTTTTATGAGGCTTTGCTCCTTAGAGCCATTTTGATTTTATTGTCTTTGAGTTTTGTTCTTATATTCCCTGTCACTATGTTGTCTTTTTATGGTCAGGTGGTTTTTTGTTTTTTGTTTTTGCTTGTGTTGCTATTGTTTGCTCATTTTCCCATCCTATTTCTTGATTTGGAACATTAGGATAATGTTGAGCTCTTTTCACTGCCTATGGTTTGAGGAAGGGGTACTTTCTTAACCTGCAGTTTTTTTGTTTCTTTTGTTTCTTTGTTTTTTTTTTTTGTTTTTTGTTTTTTTCCCCTGCTCTTTTCAGTTAATTCAGTGCGGGGAGGGGTGTGGAGAGGGTAGTAATTTTTTGGTGTTTCCAAGGTAGTGTAATGTGGGGACATGTGTGGTCACTACTCTCCTGGTCTTTACTCTAGACCTTTCCCAGGAATGGCCCCTGATGCCTAATTGCAATTATTACTTCTCTTCAAGGCCCCACCTCCTTTCAGACCAGAAACAATACTGTTCTTTAAGCTCCCTGACCCACTGGCACCAGAAATCCCACCCCCTCTTGAGCAAAAGTGTTCTTTCCTGTCCTTGACCTATTACCCAGAGGTGGTTATAGGCAATGGAATGGCTAAACAGTTGACCCTCAGGGCTTCCACTCCCTTTTGACTGAAAGGGCTCCTGGCTCCTCTCTACCATTGAACTAAGACCCAGAAGTGGGTGCAGGAAATGGATATGTTAGATAGTATCTGATCTCATGTCCAATGCTAGTACAGTGGTCCCCTATAATCTCTTTTTCACCAGTTGGCAGGTCCCCTTATCATCTTTGTCTTGAGAGTTCCTGAACTTGCTGTTTCTTCTGTCACCACAACTTAGTTCATCACTGATGTTTCATCCATATGGTCCCAAGTGTCACAGCTTTCTCTCTTCAACATCATATTTTGTCTTTGGCTGGAAGAATGTCTTGCTCTGATCTTTTGTTGATTCTCCCATTCCAGAATTTAATTTATTATTTTAAAGTTACTAGGAGGAAAATGTTGTGAAAGCGCAACTAAGTGCTTTTTCTACTCTGCCATCTTGCCTCCCCTTACATTTTTTAAATAACAAAATGTCTTCTGGAGGGAAGGAATATGTCTTTCATTTCATTTTAGTTACAATATCTGCCATGGCTATAGTCAATAACCATAATGAACCAAAAAGATTATTATGCTAGAAAAGAAAAAAAAAAGACCGTATTCAATGTAAGTCAGAATTAGTGTATTTTCCAAATTCTATTAAACAAAATTCTGTAAGCTTTTTAACTGCTACATTACATTCTATTATCAAATAATATGAAGCTTTGTAAATATCTCTATCTACAGAAGCAACTTGATTTTGAGTAGGACTAAATGATTCTCCTTCAAATGTTCAAATTCATGTATTAGTTAATAAAATGAGTAACAAATTGTGATAGATCTATCTGTGGGTGGATTATTAGACTCATTTTGACTGGTAAAAATGAAGTGACTATTCAGAGATATTATGACAGTAATCATGCATATTTAATGTATATGGAGGTGGGCAAAGATTGAGCCTTAAATTTAAAAGAAAAATGATTATTGATTGAAAGTAGTGGCCTAATTCCTCATTAAAATTTTAGAAGTGGTAATTAAAAGTATAATCTTATTTTCTTAAGTGATAAAAATTATCTGAATTATCTATATTAATAAGTTCCATTATAATGGTGCTATTCATTCATATATAACTTAGCAGAACTGTAATACAGAAGCCATAAAACTGAAAAATCAAGGAAAATCAATGGAATGTTGTCCTATAAGATTTGAGCAAAAGATCTTATATTCTTCCTTTATCAACTTTAAGCATATCATGGAATTATATTTTTTTCTGCTTAAGAGATTAGAACTTTAGAGAGAATAATTTGGATACATGAGTCTGAACATAAGCTAACAAATGTTTTATTAATTTGTTATTTGTAATTTTTTAACATTACGGTAAAATAAAAATAAATTATATCATTTATTAACATAAAATAATTCATTAATAAGAAAGCAATTGTGTACATAACACTTTAATAAGCCCTATGGGGAACATAGAAGGAATTGAAAATGTTCTGCATGTTAAGGTATTTGGAATTTACTGTTTAGACAAAATATATGTCAATGAAGCTCAAATTGTAATTCAGACTAAAATATAAGCAAAAAGAAATCAAAACTTTCTTAAAATGTTACCTGTCTTATGTCTACAGGCCTATTACCTCTTGACTTCAGTGTGTTACAGTGGATTGGATTTGGAGCACTGGAGTTGGAGCTCAGTTCTGTTACTCTTCTACCACTTCTTTCTCTGGTGACTTTGGGCAATTGTTTAACCACTCTGAGTCTCACTTACCTTAAATGTCAAATGAGAGGATTGAACCCATTAACTTCTAAATTTCTGATAGATTCCACAAGATTCTGGATTATCTAGCAGAATAAATAAAATAAATCAGAGGGCAAATGATAATGCTCAGCTGAGAGTAAGGCTTCCCAGTTTACTGGCATTTCATGTGCATGTCTATGAATTTCTTTTGTCCTTAAGAGGTTATATTATTGGGGGACAGAGCCAAGATGGCGGTGTGAAAGCAGAGACTTGATTGAGCTCTACCCCAAACACCTCGAAATATCTATAAAAATGGCTCTAAACAAATTCTAAAGCAGCAGAACCCACAAAAAGACAGACTGAAACAAATTTCCAGCCCAAGACAACCTGAATGGTTGATCAGAAAGGTATATCATGCCAGGCTAAGAGAGGAGCACAGTTCAGCATGGGAGAGCAGCCTGCAGCAAACTTGGAGCAGGCCTCAGAGGACTGAATTGTAGGCAGCTGTGGTGGATTCCAGACTTCTCAATCCATGAATGTCAAAGACAACTTAGAAAGTCAGAGGGAAAAGTTTGTTTCTGCGGTGAGAAAGAAGCTAGGCTTCAGGCCCACTTCCTCAGCGTGTGCTGGGGCAGCGGCTGCCTCTTAAGATTGGGGCTCACAGACTGAGGGGGAATTGAGTGACTAATCAGAGGAGGATTGCAGGGATCTCTTTGCCAGTGCTGAGGCAAGAATCTCTTGCTTTGCCCTTGCTTGGATTTGGGTCACAGTTCTGAGATGCAGTCCTGGGGCAAGGAGGAGTACTGGCATGGTGGAGCTTGTAGTGGTAGTGGAGAGGAAATCTTCCTCACAGTTCCAAGACAGAAAAGAGGGTTTGTGGTCACTCATAGACCAGAGCATAGGCCAGGAAAGGAGTAAACTCTTCGCCCCTTATCATACTACATTGGAAGAACTGAAAATTTACAGATCCCTGGAAGTATCTCTGAAAACAGCTGTATAAACCCTCGAAGCTTGGGACAGTACATTCTACACATTGGAAGCAGACCTCTACCTTAATAAAGAGTTTACAACTCAAGTAATTGGCTGGGATCAAGAGCAAATCTCGCAAGAAGTGTCAGACCATAAAATATTTTTTTTGGTGACAAAGAAGATCAAAACATACAACCAGAAGAAGACAACAAAGTTCCTACATCCAAAGCTTCCAAGAAAAATATGAATCAGTCCCAAGCTTTGGAAGAACTCAAAATGGATTTTGAGAAGCAAGTAAAAGATGTAGAGGGAAAACTGGGAAGAGAAATGAGAGTGATGCAATAAAATCACGAAAAAAAATCAACAGCTTGCTAAAGGAGACAAAAAAAACTAAAAAAAATAACACCTTAAAAAATAACCTAACCCAAATGGAAAAAGAGGTCCAAAAAGCCAATGAGGAGAAGAATGCCCTAAAAAGAAAAACTAGCAAAATGGAAAAGGAAGTCCAAAAGATTACTAAAGAAAATACTTCCTTAAAAATCAGAATAGAGCAATTGGAAGCTAGTGACTTTATGAGAAATCATGACACTGTAAAACAAATCCAAAAGAATGAAAAATTAGAAAACAATGTGAAATATCTCATTGGAAAAACAACTGACCTGGAAAAGAGATCCAGGAGAGAGAATTTAAAAATTATTAAACTTTCTGAAAGCCATGATAAAAAAAAAGAGCCTAGACATCATCCTTCAAGAAATTATACAGGAACATTGCCCTGATATTTTAGAACCAGAGGGCAAAATAGAAATTGAAAGAATCCACCAATCTCCTCCTGAAGGAGGTCCCCTGAAGGAAAACTCCTAGGAATATTGTAGCCAAATTCCAGAGTTCCCAGGTGAAGGAGAAAATATTACAAGTGACCAGAAAGAAACAATTCAAGTATTGTGGAAACGCAATCAGGATAACCCAAGATTTAGCAGTTTCTACATTAAGAGACTGGAGGGCACTGATTATAATATTCCAGAGGGCAAAGGAGATAGGATTACAACCAAGAATCACCTACCCAGCAAAACTGAGTATAGTCCTTGAGGAGAAATAATGGTCATTCAGTGGAATAAAGGACTTTCAAGCATTCTTGATGAAAAGACCAGAGATGAATAGAAAATTTGACTTTTGAATACAAGACTCAAGTGGACCATGAACAGGTAAACAAGAAAGAGACATTTATTACTTATGAGACCTTTGTCAGTATTAGGGTAGTTGGAGGGGAAAAATCATGTGTGTGTGTGTGTGTGTGTGTGTGTGTGTGTGTGTGTGTGTGTGT
>NW_020955186.1:1076971-1140729 GCF_900497805.2 Vombatus ursinus
TGTGTGTGTGTGTGTGTGTGTGTGTGTGTGTGTGTGTGTGTGTGTGTATATGTGTGTGTGTATGTATGTATGTATATATATACACACACATATATATGTAATGGTATATATGCAATGGTATAAGTATATATAGATAGATATAGATATAGATAGAAGGCATAGGGTGAGTTGAAGATGAAGGGGTCATATCTGGAGAATACAATTAAGGGGTGAAAGAGGATTATACTGGAAGAAGGAGAAAGGGAGAGGTATAATGGGGTAAATTATCTCACCCCAAAAAAAAAAACAGAAAAGAAAAGGCTCTTACAGTGGAGGAGATAAAGGGGAAGGTGAGAGGGAATGAGTGAATCTTATTCTCATAGGATTTGGCTTAAGGAGGGAATAACATACACACTCAATTGGGTATGGAAATCTGTCTTGCCCTACAGGAAAATAGGAGTGGAAGGGGACGAGATAGTAGGTGAATGATAGAGAGGAGGGAAGATTGGTAAAGGAGGTAATCAGAAGCAAACACTTCTGAGGAGGGACAGGGTGAAAAGAAAGAATAGAATAAATGGGGGGGTGGGATAGGATTAAGGGAAATAGAGTTAGCTTTTCACAACATGACTACTACGGAAGTGTTTTGCATAACTGCACATGTATAACCCATATTGAGTTGTTTGCCTCTTCAATGAGGGTGGGTGAGGATGGATGGAAGGGAGAAAATTTGGAATCCAAAGTTTTAAAAAGACATGTTTAAAAAAAAGTGTTTTCACATGCAACTGGGAAATAAGAAATACAGGAAATGGAGTACAGAAATCTATACTGCCCTACAGGACAATAGAAGTGGAAGGAGATAATAGAAGGGTGGAGGGGAGAAATAGAAGGAGGGCAGATTAGAAGGAGGGATATTCAGAATGCATGCCATCTTGGGTGGAGGAGGGGTGAGATGGGGTGAAAATTTGGAACTCAAAATCTTGTGGAAGTGAATGTTGAAAACTAAAAGTAAATATATTTAAAATTTTAAAAAAGAGTTTACATTATCATAAGAGTTAGAGTTAAAAGCAGAGGTTATATTATTCAATCCTCTCATTTTTACAAATAGAGAAACTAAGGTTTAGTGAAGAGAAATTTCTTGCCCAAGTTCACAAAAAAAAAAAATGAGTAGCAGAGTCAGGATTCAGGCTCAGACCCTCTGATTTTAAGCCTAGTACTCTTTCTATGTTATATCATGTTGCTGCTATTCCCACCCCTATCCTTTCATTCAGTTTTTGTATTCTAGGCTTTCAATTTTTTTTATTAATATTATTGAATTTGATACAAGTATGGGGAATCCCATTAGGGCTATTAAGTAGAATATTTTTGTTCTGGAATAGCAATTTTCATGAAGTTATCAAGTTGGATGGCAGATTGTAATGGTAAAGAAAGAAGTATTTGAAAAGAAAGGTGAAAAAAAATTTAAAACTTTCCTTCCAAGATATTTATCTATGAGAGGGAAAAAAGATATAGCGTAGTAGCTTGAATGGATAGATGGTAGAAGATTGTCAAGAAAATCGGACTTTTTAAAAAAGATAGTGGGGATCTGGTTGAGTTTATAGCCAACAAAGAATCTTTATCAAACTCTGAATCCATATTCATATCTTCATATTTGTATCTATTTTATACCTATAAATATTTCTAAAATATTCATTATAAAGCAGTTAGATTTATAACAGGTAAGCAAGGATGTTTCAACATTAGGAAAACAATTAATATAATCATTCTAAACACAAAAATACTATAAATCAAATCTCTTTGAAATAAATTTAAATAAAAATGCAGAAACATTATTGATTAAATATAGCACTCATGTATGTCTACCAACTATAAAAGTCAAAAGAAAAGAAACTTTTATAAATTTTAAAATCTTTATCTACATTTTAAAATAGCATTCTGTACAATAGGAAAATATAATAATCTTTTTAAATAAAGATAATGTAAAATCAAGGATGTTTCTCCTCTCCACTATTTTTTGACACAATTCTAGAAATATTAACAATAGCTTTAATACAAGAGAAATTAACTAAAGACCCTAACATTTGCAAAGAGGAGACAAAAATATGACTCTTTGCAAATGACATTATGATTAACTAACATGACTGATTATTACTACAATATAATATACAAAATATAATAAAAGTAAACCCAGCATCATTTAAATATAATTACCATTCATGTATTCAGAAATGAGCTGAAAAAAAAGTGTTTTCCACTTTTTTGGAAAGATGACAGACTAGTATATGGAATGGTGAATGTTATCAGAATTTATTGATAAATACATAATTTTTATTTCTTGACTTTTTTTCCTGTTATAATGGACATTATACCACATAAGTAAAAAGGTGAGAAAAGGTTGTGATGTAAATATAAAAGTGGCCAATAAAACATTTTATAGAAATATAAGTATTTTAAATGAGTAGGAAATCACTTTAGTAGTACTCAGGAAAAATGGAGCTAAATTAATAGCCATTTAGTAAACACCTGCTATGTACCAGGAACTGTGCTAAGTACTGGGGTACAAATAAAGGTAGAAAAAAATAAACCTTTGCTCCCAAGAAGCTCACAATCTAATGGGGGAGAGAGGGAGATATAATGTAGGCAAATAGGTACAAATAAATAGGGAGCTATAAGACTTTGGTGAATGGGATTTGGGGGGGAGTGACATGGTCAGACCTGTACTTTAGAAAGGTTCGTTTGACACCTGAGTATAGGGTAGCCTAGACTGGTGAGACCAACCATAAAGCTATTTCAATATCCCAGACATAAACACCTGAGGGTCTGTACTTCAGTCATTGGATTGTCAGATGAAAGAAATTGGTATGCACAAGAGATATTATAAAAGTAGAAGCGAGAGAATTTGACAAATTATTAGATGTGGGGTAATGAGAGAGAATTACAAGGCAAGGATTACATGTAAGTTGGAAGCATTGATGACTGGGAATATGGTGGTATCTTCAACAATAATAGTAAAGTGAAGAAGATGGTAGTATTGGAAGATGGAAATAATAACTTTAGATTTGAGCATGCTGAGTGTATGGTGTCCACAGGAGATCTAGGTTGCTGGAGATCTAGGACTGGAAGTCATAAGAGGAGTATGGGATATTATAAATAGATTGGAAAATCATACTCATTTGGATGATAATTTAATCCATTAGAACTGATGAGATCACAGAGTGAAATAAGAGAGAGAGAGAGAGAGACAGAGACAGAGAGACAGAGAGAGAGAGAGAAAGTCCATAGGCCAGAACCTTTAAGGACACACCTACTTAGTGATCATATGATTGATAAAGGAGAGAAGTAGGAGAGAGTAGTGTTAAAAATTTGGAAAAGGGAGAGTATCAAGTGGAAGAGTCTGATTTACAGAATCAAAGATTTCAAAAAAATCAAGAAGTAGGAGGTCTAAAAAAATTAATTTGGGAATTAAGAGAACACTAGTAACTTTAGAGACAGTAGTTTTAGTTAACTGAGGAGGTCAAAAGACAGACTGTGGAGAGTTAAGGAAAGTAGAAGAGCTAGTTTGATGGTCTTCTCAAGGAATTGTGTGTCAGAAGAAAAGAGCATTTGTCTATCAACCTTTATACCCGTAGTCATTAATGCAAGTTGCTTTCACTTCTGGCATCCACCTGTTTTATGGTCATGTGAAAACATGATCTCAGATTATGTCCCTTTATGACTCAACTGTGACAGTGTAACAATGGGTTGGTTTCAGGAGTGTCAAATTCACCAGGCCATAATCATCACTCCCACAGCCAACTCAACTAAATAAATAAAAACATCATTTTCTAAGTCAATACATGACCTCCAGGTATCTTTTCTATTTGAGTTTTACACTAGATGGATCATCACAACAATCTGAATTAACTACAATGGATATAAAAAAAAAACTATACACACATACATATAACACACACACACACACACATATATATATGAATTAAAGGAGCTATATGTTCACAGATGCTCATTTCAGTTTCTATCAATAATTTCATTTCTTTAGTGTCAATTGACTAATTCAGTCTAAAAATAAAATCCTATATTGTCAGTGCTATATATTCTTTCTTAAAAATCTTTTGTTTCTTAGTTTTATATTTCAAGAGATGCAAGTTACTTTTATTAGCAGTACTGGTATTGTTTAAATCTAATGATGTAAGTTATGGCCTTCATTATCTTTGTAACATTCAAGTTTGTCTTTGAAGCATATCTTCTGGTTGAACCGATGCTATCTGTTATCTTTTGGTCAAAAATCATGAGAAGCATGTGGAATAATTTCAATCTTTGGAGAGGCTCTATATTGAATTCCATGGAGTCACAAAATTAGTATCCTTGAAAAGTATTTTATTAACCCTCTAGCAAATAGACTCTATGATCCATACTAATTTGGACAAGTGTGAAATATAAAAAAAAGATTGATCAAATTGTAATCCAGCCAAGTATTGAGTTTTCTGAAATTCAAACATTCCATGAGCTGAGGAGTTAAATAAATCAACTGAGTGAGACAATCTCAAACAAAACACAAAATGAGAAGAGTTTGTTTTCAGGACATATTTCAGTAGGAAAAGGAACAAAAAAAAACTCACTGGATAAGAAGAAACCTCTTTGAAATAAATTTTAAATATTTTATCTTGTGACAAGTTTTAATTAAGTCAACAAGTGACTAGACATTAATACAATTAGCAAAAGAGACTTCAATTTTAAAGGAAAATAGTAATAGAAAAATAAATTGGATATTCAGTGCTACACATTGGTTACAACCAGCTTTTATCATACTATATTTTATTTGATAAAAAAAAAAACATGAGGAGTGGGTAAGCTGAGAGGGAACAGAGGAAAAGTTTAATAGTACAAGACAGAATATGAGTCATCAGTTCCCATAATCAGATGACAGCAGTAGCTACAAAATCATATTTTGCATTTCACAGAGCAACTCCATGGAATATTTAACCCTAGTTCATCTTTTTATTGACATAGGTCAACATTTTATTCACAGGTCTATGCTTAGTGTTTGTGAGATTTATCACTGTTTTTAAATTGGTCCTGTCACAGAAACTTCACACCCATCACATTCACACATAGGTTTGTTCAAGGCTTCCTTTGCAAACATTTCCTGACTTACTGATGTTGTTATTTCCCAATTCTATCCTATCAGTTGTCCCTTATTTACTTGACATGACCAAGCTAGAAGTCTCATAGAGGTCACAGAATCATAGAATTGGAAAGAACCTTTAAAATAATATGATTTTGCCTCCAAATTTTACAGACAAGGAAATTGAGTTTTGGAAAAAAGAAATGATATGATAGTTAGAGGGAAAGAAAATGGCTCAATTAAGTCAAATGTAAATTTAGTAATTACATTTTTTTCTAAAGGATTCATTATTAACCTCATTATTTTAAGTATCCTTAATATGGAACTGATACAGAGGTGCCAAAAAAATAGTACCTTAATAAAATCAGATATATTTCTCCTTTTAAGTTATCCACTTTACTACTATTACTATTACTACTACTACTACTACCACCACCTCCACCACCACTCTACAACTACTACTGCACTTCTTTTTCTAGTGCTTTATATTATAACACTGTTTTACTCATAACAAATTTGTAATGTACTAAATATAAGTACTACATAGAAATATAAATATCTTTATATAGACTTGCCTGTCACTAGTCACATAGCAAGTAACAGAACTACTATGTGAACTGAGAGCATGTGAGCTCAAATAAAATATTATTCTGAATGATTTTTCTTGTTTATATCAATTAGCTACTTAACTGCTTCATGTTTTGCAAAGCAATTCATACTACATACATATATACATATATATACATATATATGCATATATATATACATATACATAATAACCTGAGGAGGTATGTGGTTTTCTTATCCCCATTTTACAGAAACTGAGGCAAATGAAGGTTAAATGACTTACAATGGGTCACAAAGTTTGTAAGTATCTGTCTGAGTCTTCATTTGAACTCAGTTCTTTCTGACTCCAAGTCTAGCACTCTTTCAACTGTGCCATCTAATTTTTACCACATAAATAACATTTCTCATAGCCTGACTGTTAAAATTGGCCATGATAAGTAACAAATGGTGAAAGTTAATGTAAAAGCTCTTATGAATAATATAAAGTTACTGCTGTTCTGTGTTCTTAGTATCTTGAGTCCCTTAACTTAGTTTCTAGCATTTTGTAAGGTAGATACCTGCCTTATTTGTTTATGTAATTTTGCCTATCTTAAAATACCTCCTAATTCCAAATGCAAAATCATCATAAGAATCTGCTGTACTAGGAACTTAAATCTTATTGA
Source organism: Vombatus ursinus (assembly GCF_900497805.2). Taxonomy (NCBI): domain Eukaryota; kingdom Metazoa; phylum Chordata; class Mammalia; order Diprotodontia; family Vombatidae; genus Vombatus; species Vombatus ursinus. The sequence continues at coordinate 1,083,302 of NW_020955186.1, forward strand.
TTCCACTTAAATTTGTTTAATCTATTTCTGTGCTTAGTGAAAATGGATTATGAATTTTAGAATTATATTGCATCTCCCTCTGTTCTACCTCAATGAATTAATCCTTTCCACAAGATTCCTTTAAGTACTCATTTACCCTCTTTTTGAAAACTTCTAGTGAAGGGTAATTTAGCATTTATGAAGCAGCCTATACCTTTTTTCATACAGATACAATGCTTAAGAAGCATTTCCTTATGTTGAGTGAAATATTGCTCTCCATTTAAAGATCCGATCATGCTGTTGATGCAATGTGGTGAAATAGATTAAAAGTTTTAGCCTCACAGTTAGGAAGAAATGGGTTCAAATTCTCCCTCTGACACATACTTTCTGTATGATCCTAGACAATTCATTTGACCCTTGCACAATGCTAAGAAAATCTCTAAGACTGCAAGTTGAAGAGAATGTGATGATATGTAGTGGTAGAGGGAATTTTATCACTGAGGAAATGAAGTGATAACCCTTCAAATGTTTAGCCCCTCTTCCCAGGCTAAGAAGTTCCATTTCTTTCAATTACCCTTTTCATAAGAATCACATCATTTCAAGTCCAATTTCTATTTTGTTTCATCTCACTGGGATATAGAACAATTTATCAGTATTCTTCTTATACATGAATCACCTAGAACTAAATAGATTCCTTCAGGTAGGAAGGTTCAATGAGGAATATAACAGAAAAAATTAATTCCTTGTTTCCAGAGCAAATGCTCTTAGTTTGGGCTTTTGTAAACTTAAAAGAACTAGGTAGACAATTACATCAATAATTCATTTCATTGTAATCCTATATGTAACACTGCTTTGAGCATGCTCTGTTTGCTTAAAATGGAGCTGGCTATGACTTCTACCACATGAATCAGGATAACATCCTTTGATTGGCTACTGGCATCTTTAAAACTAATAGGACCAGAATAGTCACTCTTTTTCTGTCATCTTTTTGGCTGTGCTCCTAGCTATCATGCCCAATCCTCTACAGACATCATGAACTGAACTGGTGAGAAAGGAAGAAGTCTTCTTCTTCTGCTCCAGCTCTTTCATTGCTGTCTGTAAGCAATGAGAGTATTTGTTTTTGTTCTGTGTTATTTGTCTTCAGTTTCAGGTGGCTGAAGTTATCCCCACAGGACCAGGAGTTTGAGGCATAGCAAAGTCATGCCAGGACTGCAGGTAAGGTGGTATAGCCAGTCACCTCAGCATGGAAACTCTGAGAACCCAGGGGGGCTGGGATTTGGTTCTGGGACGAGGAGGGTTTGGACTCATGCACCAACTATGAAGCTAATCCCATTCCTCTCCCCAGAGAATGAGGTGATGTAGGGAGAATTATTTCTCCAATCTAGGGGAGTATGTTTGTATATTTGTGATACTATCTTTGGAAATTTTACATAAATAGATATATATGTGTATGTGTATATGTTACATATATACACATACACACATGTATATAAATATACTTGCATATATAAATTATGTGTGTGAGTAGAGTCCCTTTGTAAAAACTCTATTGTCTTAAATATTGTAATTCAAATAGGCAAGAGTACATTTTTTTTCAGTCTGCTTCTGAATTCAGGATTGTTTTCTATATTTTCTGAGCAAGCATGAGCAATTTTTTTAAAAAAACTTGCTTCTCCAGCCATAGTTAAATCTCAAAACAACTATTATTATATTATCTTATAAAATACCACATGTACAGTTGAAAATCAGTTATCTCCAAATACAGAGTTGTAGAGATTGAACAAGGAACGTTTCATAATGTTCCCCTAATAAGTCAACAAAATAGGAAGCATTTTACAAAGTTTGCTAAATATAAATGTTTGCTTAGCCTCTATAGGGCCTTTCTCAACCCACAAGCAAAAGAAAGATGAAAGTAAAAAAAAAAATTCCATCCATCTCATACAAAAACTTGGTTCACATGGAGCTTTCAGGTGACACAGAGCTCTCCCTATAGGGATTTAGGACTTGGGATCAACTTGGTATTGGCTCTTTCTCAAATGAGAAAACTATACTGGGTTGGAACTTTTCCAATGATTCTCTTAGTGCAGAAGACCATCCTGAGTTCTGCACAAATTATGCTCCTTTTTACAAGAGACGTACCAAAACAAAATGACTTTTCCTATGCAGAGCACACTAAATAAGTATCCTTTTCTAGACAGGCACACTGAAATTCTTGAATGGTCTCCTCTAGAATACACAATACCCACAAAGGTTCAGGCAATTTTGTGAGCTCTACTGTCCCAAAGGTAACTTGAAATTCTCCCATGGATCCTTGCAACTGCCAAAGCAAATCAAGTAGAATTTCAAATTCACCCATGAAGACAACAAGAGAAATAGTTTCAGTTAGAAAAATAGAAAAGAATATCAGCTACTTGTGATTTTCAGGCACAGGTATTCTCACCCTAAGAAGTTTTAGGGAATTTTACTTTCATAAAAGGCAAGCTGTATAGGTCTATTTAAATGCAAAAAGAACAACACTAACATTTCTCTTTTTTTTTTGTTTAAGTTTGTGAATATTTAATAACAAGAGAGATTTAGAATCTCTAAATCAAAGGTTAGATAATGACAATCATTTCTTTATTATACTCCACCTGCATTCATAACCATTTAAAGTGACACAGATAAATAGCAGTAGTTACATCATACAAAAACAAGTGTTTAAGTATGTTTCTAGGTTCATAATCACAGTGCTTAATTTGGGATGGAACAAACAGGTTTAAATAAGGCCCATGAATTTCAATTATATAGCAGCAAATACAGAAGCATTTAATAATACCTTTAAAACTGTACAACAAATTTTAAGCCAGGGTTCATTCTTTAGCACTGAGTCAAAATAATTTTGCCATTAACTGTAGACATGCTAGGCACCAGCCACAAGAATTACATGGAGTAACCCAAAAAAGATCAGGTACAACAAATATTATGAACAATATATTTTGTAGAAGAATTTTTGGTGCCACTTTGGTACAATGGCAAATACATCTAACTAGTTGAGGACACCTGCTTCCAACCTTGGACAAGTCACCTCTCATCTCTAAGGTCTCAGACATTCCAGCTCTAAAATTTCTTCCCTGGGTCAAAAATTTTTGTGTTTTCTTTTAGTAGACTTTAAAAATCTTCGTATATAAGCCATGAGTCTTCTTTTCAAATTCAAAATTTACTTTTTGAAAAATTTCTAAAAGTTCCACATACATGTATCATATACTTTTTCTTTTTTAAAACTGGATATTCTTGGGTTGGAGGGGAGGAGATAATTGCTACCAAATACTCACTCTACGTCACTGTGCTAGACACTACAGAAGAGTAACTAACAAAAGTAGTAAAACTGTACCTGCCTATAAAAATCTTTCAGCTTTGGGAAATTTTAAATTTATTGTCCAGGCACTATTGATTAAACTTCCCATACTGTATAACCCAAAATATTTCCTGTAGGTGAAAACATTTCTTGGTATCATGGAAAAATGGCTAGATACCAGCTGTGAGAAAAATGTCTATGTTACCTGTTTTAAAGAATTGCAGAATAGCAAATTTCTTGTTAAGTGTGTTTATTTTATTTTATTTTATTTTATTAATTTATTTTGATTTATCAATAATCACTTCCATATGCTTTTGAGTTTAAAAATTTTCTCCCCCGTCCTCCCCACCAACCTCCCAAAGATGGCAACACACTCTGATATAGACTATACATTTACATTCCTATTAAACATATTTTCACATTAGTGATGTTGTAAGTAAAAATTAAAACCAATAGGAGGAACCATCAGAAAGAGGAAACAAAACTCAACAGAAGAGAAAAAAAATAGCAATTCAACTTCCACATTTCTTTCTTTGGATGTGGATAACGTTTTCCATCATGAGGCCTTTGTAGATGTCTTAGATCCTTGTATTGCTGGGAAGGGTTAAGTTTATCAATATAAGTCAGCACACAATGTGACTGTTACTGCGTACACCATTCTCTTGGTTCTGCTCACTTCACTCAACAACAGATCATACAAGTCTTTCCAGGTTTTTCTGAAGTCAGCCTGTTCATCATTTCTTATAGCACGATAGTATTCCATTACATTCATACACCACAACTTGCTCAGCCATTCCCCAATTGATGGGTATCCTCTCAATTTCCAATTCACTGTCACCACAAAAAGAGCTGCTATGAATATTTTTGTACATATGGGTCCTTTTCATATTTGTATGATCTCTTTGGGATATAGCCCTAGAAGTGCTATTGCTGGGTCAAAGGGTATACACATTTTTATAGCCCTTTGGGCATAGTTCCAAATTGCTTTCCAAAATGGTTGGATCATTTCACAACTCCACCAACAATGCATTAGTGTTCTAATTTTCCCACATCTTCTCCAACATTTATCATTTTCCTGTTTTGTCATGTTGGGCAATCTGATAGGTGTGATATGGTACCTCAGAGTTGTTTTGATTTGCATTTCTCTAATCAATAGTGATTTATAGCATTTTTTCATATGATTATAGATGGCTTTAGTTTCTTCATCTGAGAACTATCTGTTCATATCCTTTGACCATTTATCATTTGGGGAATGGCTTGTATTCTTATAAATTTGACTTAATTCTCTATATATTTTAGAAATAAGGCCCTTATCAGAGAGACTGTTTGTAAAATTCTTTCCCAATTTTCTACCTTCCTTCTAATGCTATCAACCATCCAGGTTGTCTTGGGCTAGAAATTTGTTTCACTCTGGCTTTTTATGGGTTTTGCTGCTTTACAATTTTTTTAGAGTCATTTTTTCACAGGTATTTGGAGGGGTTTAAGGAAGAGCTCAAAGGAGTCCTTGCTTTCTTTCAGCCTTCTTGACTCCATCTCTGTAAAAGTATTGCCAAAAAATAATTACTAGGTATCTCTAAGATCTTGTCTAGAGCTATCTGGAAAATCAAAAACCTAGGACAGAGAATCTCTCCAGACGTCTAATCCTTCCAGAAGGGCCCAGTTTTATTTTGTTTTATTTTCCTCAGAAAAGGCTCAGAATGTAACAGAGATTATTACAAAGAGGCATATTTACTGCAAAAGATAATCAAAAGTATAAAAATATACTCCTCAAGACACAGGAGAGTCATAATCCTCTTTCCCCCTATACCGCCTCGATATCAGTGGAGAGAAGGGGTTTATGTTCATTTATTATCTCACTTCTTATAGTACACAGTTCCAGTTCCAAATCCAAAATCCTCCTTGTGTTCAAGTCCTAGAAACTCTGGCTTTTCAGGGCTTACATGCTGGGGTGGCTGGCTGTACTGTCTCACCTGCAATCCTGGCTCCAAGGTCTCCATGGCTCAAATTTCTTGAATTGTGGAAGTCACATCCAACACCTGACACTGAAGACAATAACTCCCAAAAGAAACAAATATACCAAGCCCACTGCTTGGAGTCATGGGTAAAAGAAGGAAAACAGGGAAATGGCAAGTCCTTTCTTTGGTTCAGTTTATGGTGTCCAAACAGCAATTGGCATGAAAGCTAACAGCACAGCTGAAAAGGTAACATAAAGAGAAATCAACCTGATGTATCTTACCAGTTTTAAAGAGACTGGAAGCCACCACTATTTAGGGGATACAGTTACATCCATATCCATGTTAGCCAAACTGAGCAAGCTCATAGCATTATGGATTTAAAAACTTGACCTACAGTATTTACAAGGCTGCCAAAGGGGTCCATCACACACATACACACACACCCACCCACCCACACACACACACACACACACACACACACAATAGTAAGAATCACTTTTAGATACTATGTTTTAGATGTTATGCTTGCACATTAATTAATGATGGTTAATATAGTATTACTTTTTTTTGCAGCTATACTACATTACTATTTTTAGCATCTATATTTGCCTAAGGATGCAAATCATGGAATGCCATGATCTCAGAAGAATAAAATCCCCAGTGACATAAAGAACAGAAAGAACAATGTAGGGTGGGTGTTAGGCAGGTTGGAATACATTACTAAAAATGATTTGCCCTTGAAAAATGGAATGAAAGGCATCCTCAAGTCCATGTATGACTAGAAAGAAAATAAGAAAAAAAAAAAGGAAGATCCCCAACAATTTTGGTAGATATTCATGGAGAATTTACGTAAAGACCAATAAATATTAAATATGTTGGATAAAGTGTATAAGAGTTACAATCTGCTCATTTTATCTGTTAATTATGTCACCTTTTATGTCATGTACCCAACTGCAGTTTATCTTACTATAAGGTATGAGATAGTATTCCATACCTTGTTTCCAAAAAGCTGCTTTCCATTTTTCCCAAGAGTTTTCATGGAATTTTGAGTTCTTATACATACATCTTTGCCATTCAATGTTTCAATTTTTTTCCTCCCATAATTACTTTTTGTAAGGTCTTTTTAAAATTGTGTCTCAGGCTCTACACATGCATAATACCACCATACATATACTCTTTTTTTTTTCTCCAGGCCTATGGTTTCATCATTATTGAAAACTCATGGTAAAGAAATTCTCTCTTCCAGTGAAAATGAGTAGGTGCTCTGCATTATAGCTTCCTTGGAAAGTGATGTGAAGTGACTTGCCCATTGTTTGCACAAATTGTGTAGGTTAGAGACACTAAGTTGGACAAATTTTTCTTCCTTTAAACCAAGTCCTTTATTGACTACAATATCCTGTCTCTATATACATTTTGTAAACCACAAATTTAAATTTGCTAGCATAGGAAAGTTTCTATATCAATGTAGTTTCCTCTTCAATTAAAATAAAAAGATTGTAGCACTGATAAGGTAAGTTTCTTTCTCAGGATTACAAAGCCATATTACAGCAGGAGTCAGATTTCCTAACAAAGAATATGACTGTATATCCAGTATGCCATCATGATTTTCTATATGCATACAGATTAATATAAATATTGTTTAGATACTTGTTTGTTCTGAATATTTTGTAACTCAAATTGCTATAATGAATTACTTCATATTCCTATTTTATTAAAAGAATTAGTGTATAAGTTTTTTTTAAAAAAAATAACATTTAAAAATGATTCAATAGTTGAATTAAGACATATATGCTCTCTTTATTTCTCTATAAATAATGCCAATTCAATTTTATCTTTACTTGTAAGTTATTTCACTTTTTACTTTTCTCTGAAGGCCTTATTTTTGTTTTGATAATTAATTTATTTTTAGTTTTAACATTTATTTCCACAAGATTTTGAGTTTTAAATTTTCTCCCCTTCTTACTCCTCTCCTCCCCAGGACAGCATGCAATATGATGTAGGCTTTACTTATACATTCATATTAAGCATATTTTCCCATTAGTCGTGAAGTAAAGTACAATTAGAACTAATGGGAAGAACCATGAGAATGAATCAATGAAACAAAACAACACAGGAAAAGGAGAGCAAAAAGTATGCTTCTATCTGCATTCATACTCAATAGTTCTTTCTCTGGATGTGGATAGCAATTTTCATCGTAAGCCTTTTGGAGTTGTTTTAGATTCTTGGGTTGTTGTGAAAAGCCAAGTCTATCAAAATCAGTCATTCTATAATGTGGCTGTTACTGTGTACAATGTTCTCCTGGTTCTGCTCATTTCACCACTCTGCATCAGTTCATGTAAATCTTTCCAAGTTTTTTTGAAGTCTGCCTGCTCATCATTTCTTATAGCACAATAATATTCCATTACCTTCATATATTACAACTTGCTCAGCCATTCCCCAATTGATGGGCATACCCTCAATTTCTAAATCTTTGCCACCGCAAAAAGAGCTGCTATAAATATTTTTGTACATGTAGGTTCTTTTCCCATTTTTATCATCTCTTTGGGATACAGATCTAGAAATGGTATTGTTGAGTCAAAGGTTATGCAAAATTTTATAGCTTTTTGCTCCTGAAGGCCTTATTTTGATGAATACTCTCCAATGTATCTGGATCCCTGTATTCCAACAATGGTTCAAAAGAGTTAAACAATATCACTATTTACATAGAGAAGGCTTTTCATACAAGGTCTTAGGTTTTGTTTAGTTTTGCCCTTTCAAAAACCAAGGTGTCTTTTTTTCTGCTAAAATAATTCCTCTTTAAGCATTTACTAGAAATCCATACTCTCCAATTTCTGGAAAATACCTCTTTTCTCAACTCACTTCATAATTTATAGACAATCCTTCAAGTATGGTTTGCAAAGTGTGTCTGAATACAATTCTTATGAAGGTCATTCTAGTTGGAAGACCTTTTAGGATTTAGTTGAAAGCTTTTTGATTGATTAATTGAGATCTGTCCTCACCCATTTAATGCTTTTATCAAACCTAAAATAGCAGTGGTAGTGATTTTTACCCCACACCTTCATTTGAATTTTGAAGTGAAAGGAAGGTTTTTATAATAAAATCTATAAATGTGTAAATATTGGTAAGGAAATATATAACAAAGGTCAGACATAGTAGAAATTAAATGCATAATCATAAAGGTTTTCTAGGATTAATGTTAAATATATTCATTAAAAGACACTTTCTAAACCTCCTGTAAATGCAAATGTTACTAATTCTTCCAAAATTATAGATGTAGCACTTGATTTGGAAATATTAATTATGTTAGGAAGTAAACTGATGGTTCCTATAGCAGTAATTGTTTGTCTGAAAACATACAGATCATGTGCCTGACATCACTAGTCAAGTGAAAATATTGGTCTTGTTGATAACACTTGAAAAAGTTTTAACTACAACAGAATTCATCTTTTAGAGAAAAAAATATTGAGATGGCTTGTCATTTTTCTTCCCAAAAAAGCATGGTAAGTCTTATAACTTGTGAAATTTGATTAGCACTTTATTTTTTATTTGTGTATCTCTTGAATCTAGGCAAGTGTCACTCTTCTGATTGGAACTAAATATTAGCTCTATTCACAGCACATTACATAATTCAGTGATTTAATTTAGAGTTTCTGCCAGCTAAGGGTAGGATATGATTATTGCAAACCTTACTCCTATTGACATATTTCTTAGTTTATATAAAAAAGCATTTTAAATAAATATTAATCCCCTTGGTAAAATAGATGACATATTATGAATTTTTATTCTATAGCAATCCATTTCACCACTGAGAAGAAATCTTTTATAAATGTAACTAATGTGATTTTGCCCCATAATTTTTCATTATGGTAACCTTCTCTAATAAAGATAGTAACTTAGTAAACATAGCTGGGTAACATTCCAAAGCCTGATGCTTTACAATTTAAATGGGACATGATTTCAAAATAGTATTTTAAAGATGATAAAAATTAAAATGTAGAGATTTTGAAAACATATATTATTACTAAAGGACATATCAACACAAAACAATTATCCAGAAGTTTGAATAACACTCATAAATTTTTGATTTTCTAATAACCTTCTCTTCTCACTTCTCCCTCAGTAGTGAAGTGGTAAAGAGAACTACACAGGAGATCCATATTCTATTATTAAATTATTATGGTTTCATTAATTTGCTTTGCAAACTCATGCAAGTAACTCTCTGAGCCTTTCTCTTTGATTGTATAATTAGTGTATTAGGGTAGGTGCTCTCCAAATTTCTTCTATGAACTAACATTGTGTGATACAATTTATTAGAAGATAATAATTATAACAATTTTAGAAGTATATATACACATATGTATATATCCATATATATTTATATGTATACACCTGGGGAATCATTTTGGCCAATTTCAAAACATTAATAAATAGGCTCTTCTAGGCCTGAGTCAGAGACAGAGTCTCTAGGGGAGACAGAGACAAAATGTGACTTAATCCTGTACTATATTTCTGTACATTTGTTCATATCTTCTTGTGTTGAGATTGGTTGTATGAAGAAATTGTTTTGACCAATCCTAGTGCTCCTACTTCCCCATTCTGAATTCTACTCTTAATTTTCTTGGTAATTAGGACTGTTAGCTCTGATGTAAGTTTAACAGAAGTCTGTTATGTCCATGAAAAATAATTCTCCTTTTAAGATCACCTCTACCACCCTGAAGACTTTGGAATGCTACATTTATTTGAGCCTAAGAAAGCAACCTATCTATTCCAGGGATGTAATATTGTTTTCAGTTTCAGAGTTGGAGAACTACTGCTCTGAAAATAACCAAACTAAATGTCACTGGAAACCCAAATTCCTTGTGCACCTATGTTTAGGCAATCCTGAATTACTTCATGACAAGAATGGTGACACTCTACCCAAATACTTCCAGGATATCCCTGGGATTCTTGACTACAATCCTTTTTCATAAAGTTAATGCTTCACTAAGGAATACTGTCTATCCTCAGAGAGAATTGTCTATTCTCTCTGAGAATAGTTTGATTCTAATTGTAAAGTGATCAAGTTGTATATTCTGATAGTTCTTCATAAATCAATAAAATTGGTAATATTCTGTTATATAATCAGTTATCTTTAAACCCTCACCAAAAAGCCCATCTTATTATGCACTTTTATTCATCTTCCTTCTAAGACAAATCCCGTTTATTTCACAGATTTAAACAAATATCAATGTAACTAGATATACAATTTATTAGCAGCATAATAATTTATATAGAGAGCTTTAAATATTTCAACAATGTATAAGCTATGAGAATGATAAAAGTCAAAGTCTCCTTTTACCATCAACAACTGCTGACTTCTTCATAGGGAATGAAGCCATGGTACCAACATTTAGCTCTCCAAGGATGAAAATCAGAGCCTCTTAAATTTTTTCTTCAGATTATTGTTCCCACACCTTATCTTAATCATATGGTAAAAATTAAACCCAGTTTTCTCAAACTCTTTTCTAATCTCTCTCTCTCTCTTCTAAAGTTAATAAGTAATTCAATCTTCAGGAAAAGATGTTCTGTTAGTCTTTGTTCTCCATGACTTTTGCAGTCTCAGCCATGACTGCTAACTCCTTCCAGAAGACAATCAAGCTATTACTCTTATTTTTTTTTCTTTTTTAAAAATTTATTTATTTATTTTTAGTTTTCAACATTTGGTTTTATAAGATTTTGAGTTCTAAATTTTCCCCCTCGCTAAGATGGCATGCAATCTGATATAGGCTATACATGTATGAACATATTAAACATATTTCTACATTAGTCATGTTGTGAAAGAAGAATCAGAATAAAATGGAAAAACCATGAGAAAGAAAAAAAACAACTAAAGAAAAAATAGTATGCTTAAATGATCTACATTCAGACTCCATATTTCTTTCTCTGAATGTGGGTAGAATTTTCTATCATGAGTCTTTTGGAATTTTCTTAGATCATCACATTGCTTACAAGAACTAAGTCTAACAAAGTCAGTCATTGTAAAATGTTGCTGTTACCATGTATAGTGTTCTCCTGGTTCTGCTCATTTCACTTAAAAACAGTTTATGCAAGTCTTTCCAGGTTTTTCTGAAGTCTACCTGCTAATCAGTTCTCATGGAAAAAATAATATTCCATTACATTTATATAGCACATCTTGTTCAGCCATTCCCCAACTGATGGGCATCCCCTCAATTTCCAATTCTTGGTCACCACAAAAAGAGCTGCTATGAACATTTTTGCACATGTGAGTCCTTTTCCCTTTTTTATGATCTCTTTGGGATATAGCCCTAGGAATGCTATTGTTGGATCAAAGGGTATGTACAGTTTTATAGCCCTTTGGGAATAGTTCCAAACTGCACTTCAGAATGGTTGGATCAGTTCACAACTCCTGCAACAATGCATTAGTGTTTCCAATTTTCCCACATCTTCTCCAACATTTATCGTTTTCCTGTTTTGTCATGTTAGCCAATCTGATAGGTGTGATGTAGTACCTCAAAGTTGTTTTGATTTGCATTTCTCTAATCTATAGTAATTTAGATCACTTTTTCATATGACTATAGGTAGTTTTAATTTCTTCATCTGAAAACTGCCTATTCATATCCTTTGACCATTTATCTATTGGGGAATGACTTGTATTCTTATAAATTTGACTCAGTTCTTTCTATATTTTAGAAATGAGGCCTTTACCAGAGACACTGGTTATAAAAATTCTTCCCTAGCTTTCTGCTTCCTTTCTAATATTTTTTTTTTAATTTTACACTCAAACACAAGAACACAAACACAGGTAAGAAAAGACAAAAAAAAACATAACATAAGCTTAAATATTGACACTTAAATACAAAGTAAGAAAAGAAAAGCATGTCATATGTATAGTAGAACATAAGAGAAGATTACTAATGACAATGTAAGTATATTTTATATGTTCCATATATAAAAAGGTAAAGGGTCTGTCCTTATTGAATCCCTTGTAATCAGTCTTTGGTATGTACCTTATATTTCTCTTGGCTCTTATGTCAAATCTTCCATTAAGCTCAGGTTGTTTTGTTTTGTTTTGTTTTGTTTTTGTAAACAAAGTCCTGAAAGTCAGACATTTGATCAAATATCCACTTTTTTGTTCATTCAGGTTTATGCTTAATTTTACTGTGTATGATATTTTAGGCTGGAGTCCCAGTTCTTTCACTCTTCAATATATAGTGTTGTTCCACGACCTGTGATCCTTTATTATCTCTACTAGTAGGTCTTGTGTGAGTCTAACTGTGGCATAGTCACATGTAAATTTTTTTTCCTTTCTTATTGCTCTCAATTGTTTATCCTTGAGCTGGGGGTTTCAGTATTTGGCTATAATATTTCTATGAGTTTTCCTCATAGGATCTCTTTCAAGTGTGATTGATGGATTTTTAAAAATTATTTCTTGTATTATTTTATCAAGACTCTTTTATCATAGCCCTCTGGTAATCCAATTATTCTCATGTTTTCTCTTCTTGATCTGTTCTCCAGATCAATTGCTTTTCTTATAAGATGTTTCAATTTCTCTTCTATTTTTTTCCTTCTTTATATTTTGTTTTATTATTTCTTGATCTCTTATAACTTTGCTGGCTTTCCCTTGCCCAGTTCTAGTTTTCAGGGTGTCATTTTCTTCCTTATGATTCATGATCTCTTTTTCTAAATGTTTGACTTTCTTTTCATAATCTTATCATTTTTCTTGTTTTTTTTTTTAGTTTTTACTCAATCTCTCTCATTTGTTTTTTTTTAAAAAAATAAGTTCTATGAATTTTTTTGGGTAGATGACCATTTGAAATTACTCTTTGGGGGTAGAAGAGGGTTTCTTTGCTTCACTATCCTCCTCTGAAGATGATCATCAGTCTTCTGTATTCCCATAATAACTTTCTATGTTTGGATTCTTACTCCTTTGCCTGGGCATTTTTTGTAGTAATAGCTTAATTTTTTGTAATCACTTCTAGCCCTGGGGTATGGGGAATGGTGTCTTTTGTGCCAGATCTTCAATCCTTCCTTCTAGCCTGGAACCAAAGCCAAACCTCCAACCTCCTGTAAGTGCCCACAGCCAGAGACATTCTGCCCCACTGCTTCTGCACTCATTGGGTGTGTGCCCTCTGCCCTCTGCACAGCTGGCGCTGCTTGTCAGTAGAGATTCCCTTGATTTTCTTCAACTCAGATGCCCAACTCCCCTCACTATCCCAGGGGTAAAAGTTGGGGCTGAGACAGCCTTCTAAACCAGCTAACCCCAGGGCTTGTTGTTAACCTTGTTGTTAACCAGAATCCTAGCCTGGAGCCAAGAGGTATTATCTCTTCACAGAGACCAAATCTCATCCTGATATTTTTCTTCTGATCTTCTTAGATTGTCCCAGTAGGACCCCTGTTGTGCCCCTATTCTTATTTATTTTTACCAGCACTTTATTTGCCCTGTCGTGTTATTTTACCTCTTTTGTGAGGGTAAGTTTTGAGAGCTTGGAATTCTGTGACCTACTCCACTATCTTACTAGATTCCTCTCCATTCCCTTTTAATCTTGGTTGCATTGGCTTTGTTCATGCAAAAGCTTTTCAATTTAATGTAATCAAAACGATCTATTTTTCATTTTGTAATGTTCCCTATCTCTTTTTGGTCATAAATTCTTCTGTTCTCTAAATCTGGCACGTTAACTATCACTTGCTTTCCTAATTTGCTCATACTATCAGCCTTAATATCTAAATCATAGACCCAAGTTTGACTTTGTCTTGGTATATGGTGTAAAATGTTAGTCTATGCCTAGTTTCTGCCATATTATTTTCCAGTTTTCCCAGCAGTTTTTGTCATATAGTGAGTTCTTACCCCAGAAGTTGGAATCTTTGGGTTTATCAAACAGTAGACTACTATAGTCATTGACTACTATGTCTTGTGTACCTAATCTATTCCATTCATCTTCCACTCTGTTTTTTATCTAGTACCAAGGAGTTTTGGTGATTGTTGCATTATAATACAATTTAAGATCTGTTACAGCTAGGCCACTTTCCCTTGCATTACTTTTCATTAATTCCCTTGATATTCTGAACATTTTGCTCTTCCAAATGAATTTCATTATTTTACTTAGCTCTATAAAATAAATTTTTGGTAGGTTGATTGATATGGCACTGAATAAATAAATTAATTTAGGTAGAATTGTCATTTTTATTGTATTAGCTCAGCCTACCCATGAGCAACTGATATTTTTTCCAATTATTTAGAGCTGACTTTATTTGTGTGACAAGTTTTTTCTAATTGTGTTCATATAGTTTCTGGGTTTGTCACGACAGGTAGAATCTCAAATATTTTATATTGACTATAGTCACTCTAAATGGAATTTCTTTTTCTATCTCTTGTTGTTGGGCCTTGTTAGTAATACATAGAAATGTTGATGACTTATGTGGATGTATTTTATATCCTACAACTTTGCTAAAGTTGTTAATTATTTCAAGTAGTTTTTTTGTTGATTTTCTAGGATTCTCTAAATATGCCACCATATCATCTGCAAAGAGTGATAGCTTTGTTTCTTCTTTGCCTATTTCAATCCTTCAATCTCTTTTTCTTTTCTTATTGTTAAAGCTAATATTTCTAATACAATATTGAATAAGTGGCGATGATGACTATCCTTGTTTCACCATTGATCTTATTGGAAATGTGTCTAGCTTATGCCCATTACATTTAATGTTTGCTGATGGTTTAGATAGATGCTATTTATCATATTTAGGAAAACTCCAGGAGAAGACTCTGGAAAGATGGCAGAGCAGATCAGGAAATTCCAAGCTCTTAAGATCTTCCTCCACAAAAAAGATAAAACACAGCTTTAGGGCAAACATAGAGTGGTAAAAATAAATAAGAGAAGAAGCAGAACAGGATTGTCCTGGGACAATCAGAGAAGATCTGAAGAAAAATCCCAGAATGAGGTTAGGTCCCTATGAAAAGAAACACCTCCAAGTTAGCGACCCCTTAAGCAACATGCTGCAAGCCCTGTTGTTAGCTATTTGGGAGGCTGCCTCAGCCCCAATCACAGGAGCTTTCATCCCTGGAACAGTGAGGGGAATTAGGTGTCTGTGCCAGGGAAATAGAGAGAACCTCTGCTGACAAGATACTCCAGACCCAGCTGTGCTATAGAGACACGGCCCAGGGCAAAAAGGAACCAGCACAAACCCAGTGATTGTAGAAGTAATGGGGCAGGGACACGTCTAGCTGCAGGCACTCAATAGGAGACTAGAAGCCTTGGTTTTGGTTTAAGGTCAGAGAAAAGAACTGAAGGAGGATCTGAGGTCAGAGGCTCCAACTCCCATACCCCAGGACTAGAGGTGATGAGAAAAACTAAGCCATTGCAAAAAAAAAAAATGCATAGGCAAAAAAAGAAAGAATCCTAGCATAGAGAGTTACTATGGGAATACAGAAGACCAGAGTTCATCTTCAGAGGAAGATAGTGAAGGAAAGAAACCCACTTTTCTACCCTCAAAAGTAATGCCAAATGGTCACCTGCCCAAAAACAATTCATAGAATAACTTAAAAAAAAAACTTTAAAACTCAAATGAGAGAGATAGAGGAAAAAAAATGAGAACAACAAGATTATGAAAAGAAATTCAACCAATTAGAAAAGGAGATCCAGAATCTTAAGGAAGAAAATGACTCCTTGAAAATCAGAATTAAGCAAGGGAAAGCCAGTGAAGTTAGAAGAGAATGGAAAAGAATGTGAAATATCTCATAAGAAAAACAACTGATCTGGAGAACAGATCAAGAAGAGAAAACATAAGAATAATCAGACTACCTGAATGCTATGATAAAAAAAAAAAGAATCAATACAATAATACAGGAAATAATTAAAGCAAAAATATTTTGAAGCATTAGAACAAGAGAGGAAAGTAAAAATAGAAAAAAAAATCCACCAATCACCACCTCAAAGAGATCCTATGATAAATATTATAGTCAAATTCCAAAACCCCCAGCTCAAGGATAAAATATTAAAAGCAACAAAAAAAAATTACAAATGACGGCTCCACAATTAGAATCACACAAGGCTTAGCAGCAGCAAAACTAAAAAAAATACTACAGATCTTGGAACACTATTTATCAAAGGGCAAAAGAACTGCTGTTTTTGGTTGAAAATATCATACCCAGCCAAGCTAAGCATAATACTGAATGAAAAAATTTATGGATATCTAATGAATTATCAGACTTTCAGGAATTTATTTTTAAAAAACCCTGAACATGAGGAGCAGCTAGGTGGCACAGTGGATAGAGTACTAGTCCTATCCTTAGAAGACCTGAGTTCAAATCCAACCTCAAATACTTACTAGCTAGCTATGTGACCCTGGGCAAGTCACTTAACCCCCATCCTCCAAAATTAAAAACAACAAAACAAACAAAAACAAAACAAAACAAAAACAAAACACATGAATTTAATAGATTTTACATACAAGAGCCAAGAGAAACATAAAGTACATACCAAACACCAATTATAAGGTACTCAATAAGGACAGATTATTTACCTATCATGTATGTCAAAATTTAAAGCATATGTCTAACATTGTTATTAGTAATTAGGTAGTTCATAAGAAACATTGGGGTAGACTTGAGCATGATATGACTTCAAAAAGCAAAACAGTTCAGGAACAGCTAAAAAGAGTAATTATCTTATAGAAATGAAATGGGAGAGGAAGAAACAATACAGAAGAATTAGATGGAGTAGAAAGACTATTAATTCTTGAAACCTACATTCATTTGGAATGGGTTCAAGATGGATTTTTACATAAAAATCTAGAAGAATATAAAAATCTTCTAAATTGTTAAAGAAATAAAATGTCAAGGAGATGGGAAGGAGGAGAGGATAAGGAAAGGATCTTTACAGGGGAGGGTGAGGGAATTGATTAAAGGGGAATGTAGGAGGCTATTGAGATTAGTAGGAATAGGAGGATAAGGGAGTGATCTTTGAGAGGATAAAAGAGGGATCTTTAGAAGGGAAGGTGAGGGAATAGGTCAAAGAGGCTTATGGGAATGGGAGGATAAAGGAGTGATTGTTGGAGGGGAAGTAGGTTAAGTAATAGGAAGGCAAGGTAGCATGTAGAAGTAAAGTAGAGGAGTCAGGAATAATAGGAAATAGATATGCACAAACATAAAAACAAAAATTAAGAATAGAATCTCTTAGGGAAAGTATGTTTATATATGTTATATATGTATGTATGTGTGTATGTGTTTATATGTATATATGTATATATATATATATATATATCAATATCTAATATAAAATATCCATTCTTAATTGTAGTCTAGGGGGGAAGAGGGGAAGAAGAGGGGAAGAAGAGGGGAGGAAGGAGAAAAAAACAAAGTAAAAAGTATATAGCAGAAAAGAAAAGAAAACATACAAAGAAGCAAAAAAAATGGTTAGCTTTCAAAACAAAACATAGTATTTAATATATAGTCCTTCTTGAAATGGAAATTTATTGCCATATATTTCGAATCCTCTCTTATGTTCTGCTGTGCCAATGACATGTTTTTTTTTCTTTTCTTATTTCTATATATGGTTTAATATTTAAATTTGTTTCTTTTTCTTTTTTATTATGTATTTAAGTTTCAGTATTCAAGTCTAAAATTAAAAAAAGAAAAAGAAAACTTCATTTATACTTCTGCTCTCTAGTGTATTTAATAGGAATACATACTGTATTTTGTCAAAAGCTTTTTCTGAATCTATTTAGATAATCATATGATTTCTGTTATTTTGTTATTAATACAGTCAATTATTCTGATATTTTTTCCTAAAATTGAACCACTCCTGCATTCCTGGTATAAATCCCACCTGGTCATAGTGTATAATCCTTGTGATAAATTGGTGTAATCTCTCTGCTAATATTACATTTAAAATTTTTGGATCACTATTAATTAGGTAAATTGGTCTATAATTATTTTTTCTGTTTTTGCTCTTCCCAGTTTAGGTATCTACACCATTTTTTATCATAAAAAGAATTTGGTAGGACTTCTTTGTCTATTTTTCCAGATTGTTTATACAGTATTGGAATTAACTGTTCTTTAAATGTTTGGTAGAATTCACTTGTAAATCTATCTGACCCTGGAGGTTTTTTCTTAGGGAGTCCATTGATGACTTGTTCAATTTCTTTTTCAGAAATGGGGTTATTTAAATATTTTATTTCCTCTTCTATTACTCTGGACAATTTATATTTTTGTAGATATTCATCCATTTCACTACGAATGTCAGATTCATTGGCATATAGTTGGGTAAAATAGCTCCTAATTATTTCTTCAATTTCTTCTTAATTGATGTTGAATTCACTGTTTTCATTTTTGATACTTGTAATTTGGTTTTCTTTTTTCTTTTATTTTAAATCAAATTAACCAAAGTGTTATCTATTTTGTTGATTTTTTTCTTAAAATCAGCTCTTAATTTTATTTATTAGTTCAATAGTTTTCTTAATTTCAATTTTATTAATCTCTCCTTTGACTTCCAAAATTTCTAATTTGGTATTTAATTGGGTATTTAAATTTTGCTCTTTTTCTAGCTTTTTTAGTTGCATTCCTAATTCATTGATCTCATTTTTTCTATTTTATTCATGTAAGTATTTAGAGATATATTTTTTTCCCTAAAAATGCTTTGTCCACATCCCATAAGTTTTGGTATATTGTCTCATTATTGTCATTTTCTTTGATGAAATTATAGATTGTTTAAATGATTTGTTGTTTGAACCATTCATTCTTTAGGAATAGATTATTTAGTTTCCAATTAATTTTTAGTCTACCTTTCTATGGCCCTTTATTAACAAATAAGTTTTATTGCCTCATGATCTCAAAATGATGCATTTAATATTTCTGTGCTTCATTGAATTGTGAAGTTTTTATGTCCTAATACCTGGTGAATTTTTATGTGGGTTCCATGTACTGCTGAGAAAAAGTTTATTCCTTTCTATCCCCATTCAATTTTCTCCAGAGGTCTATCATATCTAACTTTTCACCTCCTTAACTTCTTTCTTATTTATTTTATGGTCAAATCTACTTAGTTTTGAGAGGGGGAAATTGAGGCCTCCTTCCAGTATAGTTTTACTGTCTATTTCCTTCCTGTAACTAACTTCAGTTCTCCTCTAAGATTTTGGATGCTTCACCACCTGGCGCATATATGTTGAATGAAATAGAAGAGGGGAGGTTAGGTATAGAGGGTAGTATGGTCATATCATTTTCATATAAGTATTAAGATTAGAGTTGATGATTGTAAAGAGGAGTCAATGGAGGCCTGAAATCCTTTCTTAGAGCATTGACTAACAGGAAAAATTTTGGAGGAAATTAGCAAATGTTCCTATCTTTCCTTTTTAAATATATCTATCCCTCTCTAGCACACTGTCTCTTATGCTATATCTTAACATTTGGTTTCAAGATTTCTTTCTTTAAGTATCTCTTTAGTTACTGTTCTGTGATGACATTCTATGTCCTATTTTAGAACTTTGTCTCTGCAGTATAGTTTTCTTTTGTTTTCCCATCTCTGTTTATGCCTGATCTTTCAGAAGTTCCTTCTTTGCCTAAATTTTCCCAAAATTAACACACAAGAAGAGTTTTATGTTTGGAGTCAAGTGAAGAATGTATGTTGTGATGTATTCTATTGGAGAACACAATATTTTATGTTACACTGTACTGTCTGACAATTAATTTGTCTATTTATTTTGTACACATTATTTTGTATATGCGGTACATGCTAGCACAGTAGATAGAAAACTAGGCCTGGAATTAAGAAGACAAGTTGAAATACAGTTTCTGGTACTTAGTAAATATTTGATCCTAAACATATCAGTGAACCTCTTTCTGCTTTAGTTTTCTTAACTTTAAAATGAGTATAATAACAGTGACTACTTCATAGGGTTGTGTACTTATACACCCGGATACAAAAAAAAACCCTTAAAATTAATTCATACATTGACTGTTTCCTTTTACATTTTATGCCTTCCCTAAATTTTCTGAATGTTTTTTAGCAATTCAAGTTTCTTTAGACAAATAGACCTCCAGTTTGATCTGAAGGGATCATTTTTGACCTAAAGAGACTAATTTTAAATCACATATCCCATTCAAATGTCTGCTTCTTAACTAGAATTGCTAAAAAATATGCTAATTACCATTAACAGTTGGTAGAGTTTTAATTGCAGTAGTATGTTGAACAGATGCAGATCATCAGGTCATATCCCTTAAGCTACAAAAGTGCTTTACTACTTTGAAGGAGTAATAATTCATATTATCACTCATGATGTGCTCTTATCCAGTTATGACCTCAAAAGGCACTCATGATTTCCTCTTTACTCAAAATATATTTATTAATTTATTTGGCAGAGTTATTATAGGGGATACCTAAACTTATTGAATTAATGAAAGTAGCTATTATTTTTTACAATATAGTTAAATATATTTATTAACAGACTTAGTTAAAGCAACTTTCAATAGTAAGTTCACTTGGCAGTAATTTTCCCACCTATGGACACAGACTACAACTTAAAACTTAGAATATATGCTCTTGGAAAGTTGGATTTATTTTATTTTTATTCGTATCTTCAATGGCTAACACAGTAGGTAGCACATTGTAAATGCTTAACAAATGATTGTTGGTTAATTGTAATCAAACATAAAATTGAAAATGTAAGTTATTACTTATAGGAATTAAGGAGAATGAGTGTAAGTCACTATAGATCCTTCATCACTATGAGATAAATAACACAAAATGTATTTACCACTGATAATAGGTTAGTAGAATCTAAACAAACATACTTAAATAATATGGAAATTTGTTTTGCATAACTTCATATGTTTAATAAGCATTATGTATATTGCCTTCTCAATAAGAGTAGGATGGGGAGAAAGGGAAAGAAAAATTTGGAAATGAAAATAAAAGTTTTTTTTTAAAAAAAAGAAAAACAAATGTACTAAATTATGAAACAAAATGTTATTAAACTTCATAAATAGACAATTCTCAGAATTAGGATTAACAGATAGGAATTGACTACATCAAACCTATTGAAAATAATGTTAAAATTTTTATTTTATTTTTTAAATTTTTATTTCTAATTGTTACTGGTCTCAAAGAAAAATCAATGATATGGTTGACATAAGGAATGACCCCATAATGTAGATTGACATGGTTGGTGTCATGGTCATAAAACCTAAGAATAAATAACAGTATAATAGCCAGATCAAGTAATTGTGGTGCCTTTCTGGAAGTCACAACATACGTACCTCTAGATTGAATGGAGAGGGACCAGAGGCTAAGTTAGAGTGCTTGATAAGGGAGAGCCAGGGAATGACTGAAACTGCAGCAAAATAATTGAAACATGGAGTAATTGATAAAATGCAAAATCAAACACAGGGTAGTAGTTGCAAAAACATAATTTGAATGCCTTGAGTTTTGTGGTCTATGAACAATTCTGAGGAAGAGGCACACTTTCTACCTATTAAATCTAATGTGTATCCTTGATCTATGCCAGTTGGAGGAATCAGGCTAGATACTTTCATTAATCTGTTTCTAACATCACAGATATCTTGTCACTGAATCGGTTTTAGATTCTTATGAGTCTCAGGAAAAAAATGGTTCTTATCTCTTTCCTTCTTTATATATTTCAGAAGTCCTTGTACTCTTAAGAATTTTATTAAGAATTTCATTTTCTATAGCAATAATTTCTAGATGATGAAGCTTTTGCTAATATTATCAAATGTCAATATAATTCTATAAGACTTCAGTGTCATAACCTTTTAAAGGAATAAAAATATTTCAAAATTTTGCCATGATAATTATCTTAACATTTTCATAATTATGATTGCCATCATTACTTAGCAAAAGTTTTATGTATAAAATCATTTCATGGCATATGATGTTAAGTGTGTATAGTTTTCATGTACATAATTATATAATCACATATATGCATATGCATAAATAGTTAGGTTTGTATAATTATTTACCCACACATATGCATACATTAATATGCATAATTTTATACAGACAGTGCATAATCATAATAAATGTATAATACAATGTAGATACATTGTACAATAGTATACAATAGTGCAGTGTAGCAATAATGTGGATACAGAGTATGTGTATCTACTTATATTAATACCTATACGCACAGACATGTAAATGATGTAATTATACAATTACATGTAATATTAAATTTATTCCATAAACTGTATATATGCATATCTGCTTGAATAAATTAGTCATTTTAAATTAATTTGGCTTGTATATCTGTACAGAAATTACTGCGTGATTGAAGAAGGTATGTAGACCAGGTTTTAATATGCTTTTCAAAGGATAAGCAAACAACTTGTCCAATAATAAGTACATCTAGTGTAGGTAGTACAGTTGGATGGGGAGCAAAGAC
Organism: Vombatus ursinus; assembly: GCF_900497805.2. Taxonomy (NCBI): domain Eukaryota; kingdom Metazoa; phylum Chordata; class Mammalia; order Diprotodontia; family Vombatidae; genus Vombatus; species Vombatus ursinus. Next base: position 1,105,955 of record NW_020955186.1, read on the forward strand.
CAAAATAAGAATAAGAGCAATATGGTTCGCTTTGGGAAATTTACATTTTTTTTTAGCTGACTCATAACTTACAATAAAAGACCCATCTTGTGATACTAACGTTCTACTTGTGTTGCTTTATGGCAGCAAGACCTAGAACACTATCCCTTTAAAAAAAAAAGTTAAGCTTAATATCACACAAAAGTCGGTGGAGAATTTTCACAGTGGATGTGAGTAAGCACAATATATAACCAATAGACAACTATAAAGAATGAGGGTAAAGGACATTTTCTAGCAATTGTATGACAGCAAGAAAAGTCTAACTGGCCATGATGATAACCACAATTATCCACTGGTATCCATGAAATTTTTGAAGGCAGTAGGGAAAATTTTGAAAACATTGACTAAATTTTGGAAAACCAGATAAGAGTTTCATAGGATGATGGCTTATGATAAGCAACTTTGGAAGGAATTTCTGAATCTATGAAATCAGAGATACATTTGTGTTTGTGAATACCCACACAAAAACACACTCAATGAAATAGTAGGAAAAAAACAACAAAAAAAATTGGATTAAGTTCTATCTCTAAATATACTGGATACATGACCCTGGAAATGTCAGCTAAACTCTCAGTACTCTAGAAAACATTCTAAGAGTATAAGTAGCAAAAAAGGCACTGACTGGGATTGGTAGAGGGAGTTTCCTCTGTCAAAATTTCCCTTTACTCATTCAATCATATCATATCTATCTATCTATCTGTCTGTCTGTCTGTCTCTGTCTGTCTGTCTATCTATTTATCCTGATCATCTATTATTTTTATATCTCTATTCTACTTCAAATCTATGTGTGTATGCAGATACACATGTGCACAAAAATATGTATATTATGTATAAAAACAATCATGAAAGAATGACAATAAGAAGACTTATATTTTGTAAACCAATACAACATTTTAAGCTATGAGGGATTTTATTTAGGATTCTCTATTTCAAAAACCCACAAGAAAAGGAACAATTAACAGTTTCTTAGGTGATTTAGTGGTAATATATTTAATGTTTAGTTAAATGTGGATTATGTTATTTTTATTACTTCTCCAAGACATGGGAAAAGTAATATATGCTTCCTTCCATATTTGGAAACTTTGCCAACATCATTTATACATATATAATTATCATTTAGATACTTTAGGTTTTAATAAAATCAAACAATAATACAATAGATTGAATAGATTCTGATTATATATATATATATATATATATATCAAGAGAAAAACTTCACCCTAAATTGATTTGTGTCAAAGGAAAACATATTCATTGCACATATGGTTTGCCATGTGATTCTGTCTAGGAAGAGCAGAATTTCTTTCATTTTTGTTCCTTCCTTCCATTTTCTTTCCTTTTATCTAGAGCCATATCCTCTACTATAAGGCTGTAATTTTACTGACCACTCAAAGAGATTTGTCCCTGATAGAAATAAAACAAGCAATCAGTGATTTCTTTTTATAAAATAATGAAAGGATTATTTTGACTTGATTCATTAAAATTCTGAACCAAATGTAGTCCACCTGTATGTGATGTAGTTATTAATTTTATGTAAGGTTGCATATTCCTTCTTACATTATCATCTGCAGTACAAGGTTAGGAGAGGGTTTCTGTTCACTCTAGACCTAACTTATAAACCTTAGAAAATGGAAATTGTGAAAATGATGACTGTTTCATAATGTTAAAAGCCCTAGCCAATAACCTTCATCTTCCTCTGTTTGCACAATTTTTTTTCTAAAATGTACAGCATAAGAATCACAAATATATTTATTGGCTTCCTTTATCAGGAAAAATATGTTTTGAGTACATTGTTTTATAATGAATTTTGCTGAGACTGCAACTCAAATTGAACAGAGTTGATCCATCACATAGATAGCTGGAAATAATTGGCACATATGCTTCACCTCATCTTGAATTGAATTCAATAATAAGAAGCATTGGAAATGTACATGACTGAAGAGTTTACCTGAACATTAGATAGTCTTTGGAAAGTGCTTGAATCAAGGATAGAAAAAAAACATGTAATGATTTTGATTATCTCAGTCATTCTTTTGTCAGAAAAAGGGATAGTAGTATATTTAAATAATAAATTATGATTGTAGCCTTCAGAAACACATCAAGGAAAAATGACAATATCTTTAAATCATCCATAAAGTCTGTTAGACATAAAATGGGATTGGGAATCATGCTACCGATCATAGATTTATGTTTCTCCACACTATAATACTGTTTTCATATAAAGCCACAAAATTGTTTTTTTTTTAAATTACAGATCATTGTCATTAATATGGCAGGAAGAAAATTATAAGGGGAAATCATCCTAGCTATCAATGTCATTTCATCATTTTAAAGATCATAGAATCCATTATTCAATACTTAACTTTTTTTTCTTAAATACTTGGGATCTGCAAGCTAAAGCTAGATGACCACTTACAAGCTACACGGGAAAGAAAATTATTTCTCAACTACTGAGAATTTTTTGTACCTATAGAAATTTATTTTATCTATAGACGACAAGCCTTTGACCAAATTAACACTCATGCATGCTAAAAACTTCAAAAAGCTTAGGCATAAAAGGGCCATTGTTGAATATTCTTTGTCTTCCTTTTTGAAATTATGGATTAAAATAGAAGGTCCACCAAGCTGTCTTCAAATTCTAAAATTACTTGATTCTTTGTTTATATCATAGGAATGTTGTCTGATGCGGCATTTTCTGAATCTATGAACCTTATTCCCTCTGTAACATGTACTTATATTTTTCATCACCTTTGCAAATAATTTACAAAGTTGTTGATATCTTCAATGTCAAAGGATTCAAGATTTAGCTAATGTGAGTACTACCCCAAATTCACATATTGGTATCACTGTATTATAGTCAGATTATAATTTATGTAAGTTAGAGATTCATTATTCCCCCATTGGCTTCTCCTGAGATTGGCTTATGCTTGCTGACTATAAGGGTTGAAAAATTGTAACTGTTGTGCAATAATAGTTGTATAACTTCGAGCCATCCTCACTACATAGTGTGTGATTCAGAGCTGTAAATCCATGTGAGGCCAAGAATACATACAATCATAAATTGCTCCTGTTGGTATTGTTGTTGTTGTTCAGTTATTTCAGTTGTATCCAACTCTGTGAATCCATTTGTGGTTTTCTTGGCAAAAATTCTGTTGTTCAAATTTCTTTCTGTAGCTCATTTTACAGATGAGGAAACTGAAGTAAACAGGATTAAGTTATTTGCCCAGGGTCACACAGCTAGTAGGTGTCTGATGTCATATTGAACACAGGAAGATGAGTTTTTCTGGCTTCATGACTAGTACTTTATCCATTGTGTCACCTAGCTGCTCATAAATTGCTTTAAGTAAAATATATTTATCTTTATTAAAATGACAACCAATATCATGAGTATGTTACAATTCCATATTTTATATCTTATAACCATATCACTCAGCTTTTGTTTCTTTAGCAATAGCATTTAATCATCACTTGAATAATCAACATCTAAGTGTAATGTGCATTAAAATAACTGATGAATCAAAAGGTAAAGTCTCTAATAGACGCAATAATTTTTACAAAGTTATTTGTGGAAATTGTTTATCTCTGTCAAAGACTATGTTTGTAAATGTTTAAAAACTATCTGAAAAAATCAAGTGACAAACTTTTAAGTTTATTCTGCATCATTATATTTTTTTCTATCATTTCTTAAGTCTAGACAATTAACAAAATTACAAACCAAGCCCTGATTAGCTCATTCCCAATGTATACATGCTCACGTTGAGCATTGTACATTTGAATACAAGAGCTGGCTTCCAAAAACTTCTGTAGTACCTTCCCTTTCTTTAAAATCACAAAATGCTTTTAGAATACAGTTTTTCTAGCCTCCTCTAGTTCACCTAAGATTTACCAAACAACATGATACCTGTTTTAGCTTTCGGTTTCATTTTATTCTCTCAACTCTAAAGATGCTTCTATGATTTCTAACCAAGCTAGCATTGCTCTGGCATTTTTATTTTATTTTTGTAAGTGTTAAGACTAGACTCATTTCAGTGAGCTGAAGAAACAAGATTTGACAGGATGGCCAGAGTATCAATTAGACACAAATTGCCAGTGTCCAACCAGGATGTGGTGATGCAAGTCATAATTAACAGTAGGGATTATATAATGAACACAGTTGGAAGAGGTTATTAATTGAATGGCATAGCCAAAGATAGAAAAGACTAATCCCAATGGAGGACAACATTTGGACACAGAGAATAGAATGAATATCAGGGCCCAGTTTTGCAAAAGGTATCTCTGTACATGTGTATTTCTTAGGTGTGTGTCTTTTTACTAGGGTGCATGCCAACTGTTTCCATTGACACAATGTATTTTGAGAAAAGTGTACGTGAGGTTTGTAGGAGAGATTATTTTTAGCCCTTGTTTTCATGATGTTATTTCAGTAAATATCTTTGCTTTGAGCAATAATTTTGTCAATATACTGTCTATTAAAGTTGAATATATTGGTGGAAGCTCATGAGCTATATAGTTTTGGGAATAAAAACCCCAAAACTACCTTCAACATGGGAGAGTAGTGCTCCAGTCAAGCTAACCAGTAAGTTAAGGGGTTACCCAGAAAGGATATGCTACAATTCATTATGAAATATCCTCTAATCATATCTCATAACTTTTTTTTAATCTTTAAAATATTTTTAGAAGAACAGTGAAAACAGGTCCTAGTTATCTTAAGATAGGTACTAGTATTAGTAGGATAACTTATAAGTACACATTTTAGAATTCAACCTGTTTTGTTCTTTGAGAAAATATTTTATGATACAGTGAGATTTGTTTTTAAAATTATAGAATAGGACTTCTGGGATCCAAGATGGCACAGTAAGAATAAATTGCCATAACTCTCCAATATTCACCTCCAAACAACCATAAAATAGCACCCCAAAACAAATCCTGAAACAGCAGAATCAGCAAAAAGACAGGATGAAACAATCTTTCAGTGCAAGAAACTTGGAAGATAGGAAACAAAGGTCTGTCTCACTCAGGTAAAAGGGGAGCTCAGTCCAGGACAGGAAGCAGCTAAGAAAACTAGCATCAAGCTCAACTTCAGAAAACCAGAGAGAGATCCTGAGCCCCAGTCTGGTGGAGCAGGCAAATGCCAACACCAGGACCCCTCACATACCTCAGCATAGCCAACTCAAAGAACCACCACTTGTATCAGCATAGCCCCAGGCCAAGAGGCAATGTCCAGAAGCCAGACCACTAGGAACTTCAGTATAGTCATGGGGAAAAACAGAAACACCCCACTGGCCTCAGGACCCACCAGACACTAGCACTAGGATCCAGACTTAGCAACAAATAATCTGGTAGATGCCAATGGCCTCCAGAAGCATCAATAACCCCACAACCTACCTCCTTAGCATCGCACCAGATAAGAGGGTCTCAGAGCAACATAAATGTCATGGAAACCTAGGGTCTGCAGTTACTGCCACAAGAAGCTTGAGACAGTACCCCTTCCACCATAGGAGCAGAGCTCAAATTTAAAAAAAATGTAAAAAAGGCCAAAAAAGATGAGCAGAAAACAACAAAAAAAGAATCTGACTATAGAAAGTCGTGATGGTGGCATGGAAGACCAAGACACAAACTCACAAGAGGACAACAATGTCAAAACACCTATGGGCAACACCCCAAACAAAAATGGGAAGTGGTCTCAAGCCCAGAAAGAACTCATGGAAGAGCTCAAAAAGTAGCTTAAAAATTACATAAGGGAGGTAGAAGAAAAATGGGGAAAGAAATGAGAATGATACAAGAGAATTATGGAAAAAGAGTCAACAGCTTAGAAAAAGAACTGCTTATGAAATAGAATTGGCCAACTTGAAAAAAAGATACAAAAATTAACTGGAAAAAACTCCTTAAAAAGTATAGTTCGGAGCCAAAATGGTGGAGTAAAGACAATGACTCAGCAAAGCTCCCCTCAAAAATCCTTTAAAAATAATTCTAGGCACAGCTAGATGGTGCAGTGGATAGAGCACTGACCTTGGAGTCAGGAGGACCTGAGTTCAAATCTGGCCTCAGACACTTGACACTTACTAGCTGTGTGACCCTGGGTAAGTCACTTAACCCCATTATCCAGTCCTTCCAAAAAAATGACTCTAAATAAATTCTAGAGCAGCAGAACCCACAAAAAGATGGAGGGAAACAAATTCCATGCCCAAGACAACTTGGAAGGTCAGCAGGAAAGGTCTGTTGAACCAGGGTGAAAGAGAAGTATAGTCCAGCACAGGCCACACCAGCACAGGCTGGGGCTCAGCAAACTCAGAACAGGTCTCAAGCCAACTGAATCACTGGCAGCAGGGTGGGCAGGTGTCTGAGCCCACAGATGCCAAAGACAACTTAAAAGATCAGTAGGAAGGATTTGTCACATCTGGGTGAGAGTGGTGCATAGTCCAGCACAGGCAGCACCAGCACATCACCAGCCCCAGGAAACTAGAAGCAGACCTTGGGAGTGACTGAATCAGCAGCAGTGACAGTGACAGCAACAGCAGCTGCTTTCAGAGCATTCAGCCCACAGAAAGTAAGAGGGTTGAACAGCTAGTCAGGAAGAAATTAGAGGGGTCTTTTTGCCAGCACTGAGGGAGGACTCTGTTTCTTTGCCCATACTCTGATTCTAGTCAGAACCCTAGGTGGCAGTCCCACAGCAAAGAGGAGCACTAGCATAGCAGAGCTTTCAGCCACAGTGGAGAGAAAACACTCCTCACAGTTCCAGGGCAGAAAAGAGTAGTTGTGGTCACTCACAAACCAGAGCACAGGCCAGGAGAGTAATAAACTCCTCTCCATCATACCAGTTTGGAAGAACTGAACACTTACATCTCCCTAGAAGTATCTCTGAAAACAACTGCACAAAACCCCCGAAACTTGTGACAGAGCTCCCTCCAACCTGGAGTCAGAACCCTACTTTAATAAACAGTTAAAAGTCAACTAATAGGCTGAGAAAATGAGCAAACAATGGAAAAAATCTGACCATAGAAAGTTACTTTGGTGACAAGGAAGATCAAAACACACACTTAGAAGAAAAAATCCAAAAACTCCTACATCCAAAGACTCCAAGAAAAAATGAGAATTGGTCTCAGGCCATGGAAGTCAAAAAAGGTTTTGAAAATCAAGTAAGAAAGATAGAGGAAAAACTTGGAAGAGAAATGATAGTGATGCAAGAAAATCATGAGAAATGAGTCAACAGCTTGGTAAAGGAGACACACAAAAAATGTTGAAGAAAATAACAACTTAAAAAACAGAGTAGGCCAAATGGCAAAAGAGGTACAAAATGCCGAGGAGGAGAAGAATGTCTTAAAAAGCAGAATTGGCCAAATGGAAAAAGAGGTACAAAAGTTCACTGAAGAAAATAATTCCTTAAAAATTAGAATGGAGCAAATGGAAGCTAATGAATTTATGAGAAATTAATGAACAATAAGCAAAAGCAAAAGAATGAAAAAAGAAGACAATGTGAAATATCTCATTGAAAAAACAACTGACCTGGAAAATAGATCCAGGAAAAGACTTATATGCACGGATGTTGACTGAAGAGAGAAGAACCAGGACAACATCTTACACAGTAACAGCCACATTGTGTGATGACTAATTTTGATAGAATTATCTCTTTTTAGCAATGCAAGGATCTCAGACAACTTCAAAAGATTCATGATGGAAAATGCTGTCCATATCCAGAAAAAGAACTATGGAATCTGAATGCAGGTTGAAGCATATTATTTGATCTCTCTCTCTTTCACTCTCACTCTCTCTCATTCTCTCTTTGTCTGTCTCTCTGTCTCTCTGTCTCTGTCTCTGTCTCTCTCTCTCTTTCTTCTTTCTTATGGTTTCTCCCTTTGATTCTAATTCTTCTTTACAACATGACTAATGTGAAAATAGGTTTAGTATGAATATATATGTTGAGCCTATATCAATTTACATGGCATCTTGGGGTGGGGTGAGGGAAGAGGTGGGTAGAAGATTTGGAACTCAAAATCTTATGGAAGTGAATGTTGAAAACTAAAAATAAACAAATACATTTATTATTTTAAAAAGAATATTGAACAAGGAGAGATAATGTAAAAATCTTTGTACTACCTAAAAGTCATGATCAAAAAAAGAGACTAAACATCATCTTTAAAGAAATTTTCAAGGAAAACTGCCCTGAATTCTAAAACAGATGGTAAAATAGAAATTGAAAGAATCCACTAAACACCTCCTGAAAAAGATCCCAAAATGAAAACTCCCAGGAATATTACAGCCAAATTCCAGAACTTCCAGGTGAAGGAGAAAATATTGCAAGCAGTCAGAAAGAAACAATCCACATATCATGGAACCACAGTCAGATTTAGCACTTTCTACATTAAAAGATTAGAGGGCTTGGAATATGATATTCCAGAGGGCAGAGGAGCTAGAATTACAACCAAGAATCACCTACCCAGCAAAAGTGAGTATAATCCTTCTTGGGGGAAAATGGACATTCATTGAGACATAGAATATTTTCAAGCATTCTTGATGAAAAGACCAGAGTTGAATAGAAAATTTGACTTCCAAACACAAGACTCAAGAGAAGCATACAAAGGTAAACAGGAAAGGGAAATAAATAAGGAACTTAATCAGCTTTTATAATGGAGTAGAAGGGAGAGGTAAGGGAGAGTGAGTGAGTGAACCTTGTTCTCATCAAAATTGGCTCAAAGAAGGAAGAATATACTCAGTCAATTGGGTATAGAAATCTACCTTACCCTATAGGAAAATAGGAGGGGATAAAGGTGATAGAAAGGAGGGGAAATTGAGAGAGGGGGTAGTCAGAAACAAAACACTTTTGAAGAGGGACAGGGTAAAAGGAGAGATAGAATAAAATAAATGGTGGGGGAAAGGATAGAGTGAAATACAGTAAGCAATAGTAAATGTTCAAAAATCTTTGAAGCAAGTTTCTCTGATAAAGGCCTCATTTCTCAAACATACAGAGAATTGAGTCAAATTTATAAAAAAATAAGAGCCATTCCCCAACTGATAAATGATCAATGGATATGACCAGTTTTCAGATGAAATAATAAAACTACCTATAGTCATATAAAAAAAAAATACTCCAAATCACTATTGATTGGAGAAATGCAAATTAAAACAATTCTGAGGTACTACTTCATATGTATTAGGTTGGCTAATAGCACAGAAAAGGAAAATGACAAATATCAGAGGGTTGTGGGAAAAATGAGACATTAATGCATTGTTGGTGGAGTTAAGGACTAATTCAACCATTCTATAGAGCAATTTGGAATTATGCTCAAAGGGCTATAAAACCATGCATATCCTTTGACTTAGCAATGCCACTACTAGGTCTGTATCCCCAAAGAGATAAAAAGAAAAAGCACTTATATGTGCAAAATATTTATAGAAGCTCATTTCTGTGAGCAACGAATTAGAAATTGAAAGGGTGTTCATCAATTGGTGGATGGTTGAACAAGTTATGGTATGTGATCATGATGGAATACTATTGTACTATAAGAAATGACAAGCGTGATACTCTCAGAAAAACTAAGAAAGACTTACATGAGCTGATGCAAAGTGAAAAGTACTGTGTACAAAGTAATAGCAATATTTTATGATGATCAGCTGTAAATGATTTAGCTATTCTCAGCAGTACAATGATCTAAGAAAACTCTGAAGGACTTATGATAAAAAAAAAAAAATACTATCCATCCCAGAGAAAGAACTGATGGTGTCTGAGTACAGATTGAAGCAAGCTTTTTTTTTTTTTACTTTCCTTATTTTTTTTGTTATTGTTTTTGTCTGTTTTCTTTCATGACCTGACTATTATGGATATGTTTTGCATGACTACAGATATGTAACCTATATCCAACTGTTTGCCTTCTCAATGATGAGTTTAATGGGGTGGGAGAAAGGGACATAATCTAGAACTCCAAGTTTTAAATGTAAATGTTAAAAATTGTGTTTACATGTAACTGGGGAAAAATTTTAAAATAAAGAAACTCAAAAAAAAATTTAAAAAGGTTACAATTGACCAAGTCAAAAAGGGATTACAAAAGCAAAGTGAGGAAAACAACTTCTTAAAAGTTAGAATTGGGTAAGTGGAAGCTAATGACTCTATGAGACACCAAGACTGGATCAAATCTAAAGTATGAAAAAAAAGTATAAAATGGAAAATATGCCATTGGAAATATAACTCAACTGGAAAATAAATCCTGCAGAGAAATGCTAGAATCATTGGACTACCCAAAAGTTATAACCAAAAGAAGGATATGGAGAATATCTTTCAAGAAATTATCATCAGTAACAAAATTAACAGAAATCACAAGATTAAATCAATAGATGCAGAGATTTTAACAAAATACAACACCCATTGCCATTAAAAGCACTAGAGGATAGGAATAAATTCTTTAAATGATAAGTATCATCTATTTAAAATCATCAGCAAGCACTATATGCAATGGGGATAAGCTAGAAGCATTTCCAATAAAATCAGGGGTGAAACAAGGGTGTCCATTATCACCAGTGTTATTCAATATTGTACTAGAAATGTTAGCTTTAGCTATCAGAGAAGAAAAAGATAATGAAGGTATTAGAATAGGCAAAGAAGAAAAAAACACAATTATAAAATACTTTTCCCACAAATAAAGTAAGATTTAAATAACAGGAAAATTTCAGGTGCTCTTGTGTAGGCTGAGGCAATACAATAAAAATGACAATTCTACCTAAATTACGTTGCTTATTCAGTGCCATAGCAATCAAAATTCCAAAAATTATTTTATAGGGCTAAAAAAAAAAATAACAGAATTCATCTGGATTCTGGAAGAACAAAAGGTCCAGAATATCAAGAGAATTAATGTAAAGGAATGAAAGGGAAGGTGGCCCAGCCATACCAGATCTAAAACTGCACTATAAATCAGCAATTATCAAAACCATTTGTTACTGGTCAAGAAAAAGAGTGATGGCTCAGTGGAATAGGTTAGGTACACAAGACACAGTAGTCAATGACTATAGTAATCTACTGTTTGATAAACCCAAAGACTCCAGCTTCTGGGATAAGAACTGGCTATTTGACAAAATCTGCTGGGAAAACTGGAAAATAATAGAACAAAAACTAGGCATAAACCAACATCTTACCTCATTTGTGAAGATAAGATCAAAATGGTACCATAAGAAATTAGGAGAGCAAGGAATAATTTACCTGTCAGATCTATGGAGAAGGAAAGAATTTATGACCAAACAAGAGATAGAGAACATTATGAAATGCAAAATGAATAATTTTGATTACGTTAAATTAAAATGTTTTTGCACAAACAAAACCAATGCAACCAAAATTTGAAGGAAATCACAAAGCGGGGGTAAAATTTATAGCCAGTGTCTCTGATAAAGGCCTCATTTCCAAAATATATAGGGAACTGAGTCAAATATATAAGAATACAAATCTTTCCCCAATTGATAAATGGTCAAAGGATATGAACAGTTTTCAGAGGAAGAAATTAAAGCTATCTATTGTCAAATGAAAAATGCTCTAAATCAATATTGATTAGAGAAATGCAAATTAAAAGAACTCTGAGGTACCACCTCACACCTATCTGATTGGCAAATCTGATAGAAAAAGAAAATGATAAATGTTGGAGAAGATGTTGGAAAATTGGTACACTGATGCATTGTTGGTGGAGTTGTGAACTGACCCAACCATTCTGCAAAACAATTTGGAACTATGTCCAAAGGGCTATAAAATTCTTCATACTCTTTAATCCAGCAATAGACTTTTTAGGTCCATATCCCAAAGAGATCATAAAAATCAGAAAAGAACCCACATGGACAAAAATATTGATAGCAACTCTTTTTATGGTGGACAAAAATTGGATATCGAGAGGGCGTCTATTAATTGGGGAAAGGCTGAACAAGTTGTGGTATATGAATGTAATGGAATACTATTTTTCTGTAATAAAGGATGAACAGTCAGATTTCAGAAAAACCTGGAAAGACTTACATGAATTGATGTTTAGTGAAGTGAGCAGAACCAGGAGAATATTGTACACCCTAACAGCACCATCTTGAGATGACCAACTTTGATTGACTTAGCTCTTCTCAACAATACAATTATCTAAGACAACTCCAAAAGACTCATGGTGGAAAATGCCATACATGTCCAGAGAAAGAACTATGAAGTCTTAATGCAGATAGCAGCATATTATTTTCTCTTTTTTTTTCTTCCTCATGGCTTTTCTCTTTTGTTCTGATTCTTCTTTCACAACAAGACTGATGTGAAAATATGTTTAATGGGATTGTACATGTTCTTGCCATCTTGGGAAAGGGGGAGGTAGTGAAGGAAAGAAAAAGAAATTTAGAATTCAAAATCTTGTAAAAGTGAATGTTGCAAACTATCTTTACAAGTAATTGTAAAAAAAATACTTTTAAGTGTAGAAAAATCATCAAAATTTTTCATTTTGCATTTCTTAATGTTCTCTGTCTCTTGTTTGGTCATAAATTTTTCTCTTCTCCATAGATTTGACAGATAAACTGTTCTTTGCTCTCCTAATTTGTTTATGGTATCACCATTTGTGATTAAATAATGTACCCATTTTGACCTTATCTTGATAGAGGGATTAAATATTGGTCTATTCCCAATTTCTGCCATACTATTTTCTAGTTTCCCAGCAGTTTTTGTCAAATAGTGAGTTTTTATCACAGAAGCTGGAATCGTTTTTGCTTATTAAACAGTAGATTACTATAGTCATTTACTACTCTGTCTTATGTGTTTGACCCTTCTTGGTTTAGGTATCAGGACCATATTTGTGTCATGAAAGGAATTTGGTAAGACCCCTTTGACTATTTTCCCAAGAAAAGTCCTATAATATTGGAATCATTTTTTCTTTAAATATTTGGTAGAATTCACTTGTATATCCATCTGGCAATGGAGATTTTTTCTTAGGGAATTCATTGATGGCTTGTTCAATTTCTTTTTTTTTTTTGAAAATAGGGTTATTTAAGGATTTTATTTCCTCTTCTTTTTATCTGGGCAATGATATTTTTGTAAATATTCATCCATTTCACTAAGATTGTCAGATTTATTAGCATACAGTTGGCAAAATTGCTTGTCTTTATTGCTGAAATTTCCTCTTCATTTGGTGGTGAATTCACCAATTTCATTTTTGACAATGGTAATTTGTTTTTCTTCTTTCTTTTTTTAAATCAAATTAATCAAACACTTATCTACTTTATTGTTTTTTTTTTCATAAAACCAGCTCTTGGTTTTATTTATTTAATAGTTTTCTTACAATTTTATTAATCTCTCCTTTGATTTTCAGAATTTCTAATTTGGTATTTAATTGGGGATTTTAAATTTCTTCTTTTTTTTTCACTTTTTTATTTGCATGCCCAATTCATTGATCTCCTCTTTCCCTATTTTGTTCCTGTAAGCATTTAGAAATAAAAAAAAAATTTCCCTAAGAACTGCTTTGTCTGCCTCCCATAAGTTTGGTATATTATGTCATTATTGTCATTCTCTTTGATGAAGTTATTGATTGTTTGTATGATTTGTTGTTTGATCTACTCATTCTTTAGGATTAAATCACTTAGTTTCCAATTAATTTTTTCATGGCCTATTATTGCATGTAATTTTTATTACATCATGATCTGAAAAGGATGCATTTCATATTTCAGTCTTTCTGCATTTGATTGTGAGGTTTTTGTAACCTAATACATGGTCAGTTTTTATGTAGGTGGCATATTCACCTGAGAAAAATGTATACTCTTTTTTCATCCCCATTCAGTTTTCTCCAGAGGTCTATCATATCCAACTTTTCTAAAATTGGTGCATCTGTGTTTAGTATTGTTATTACTTCACTGTCTATAATACCTTTTTGCAAGATATAGTTTCCTTCCTTATCTCTTTTTATTAGATCTATTTTTGCTTTTGCTTTGCCTGAGATCAGGATTGCAAACCCTGCTTTTTTTTTTCACTTTAGCTGAAGCATAATAGATTCTGTTCCACCCTTTTACCTTTGCTCCATGTGTATCTTTCTGCTTCAAATATGTTTCTTGTAAAAAAAAATTTTGTAGCATTCTCGTTTTTAATACACTCTGCTATCTGTTCTCGATTTATAGGAGAGTTCATTCCGTTCACACTCACAGTTATGATTACTAACTGTGTATTTCCCTCCATACTATTTTCCCCATTTATAATTTTTTTCTCTTCTTTCATTCTGTTCTTCCTCACTTCTCACCAACACCTCCCTCAATCTGCCCTCTCTTCTATCAGATCTCCCTTCCTTTTTCTTTCCCTTTTCCCCTCCTACTTTGCTTTAGGGTAAGGTAAATTTCTACAACCACCTGAGTGTGCATGTTATTCCCTCTGAGTCAAATCTGATGAGAATAAGGTTCAAACAGTGCTCACACCCCTCCCTTCTTTCCCTCTATTGTGACAGGTCTTTTGTGCTTCTTCATGTGATGTGATTTACACTATTCTGCCTCTCTCTTTCCTTTTCTCCCAACACAACTTTTTTCACCTCTTTTTTTATATTATCACATCAAAGTCAACACCCTCCCTTTTTGCATACTTTCTAACTGCCCCAATAGAAATACAGTTCCCAAGCATTACAAATATCCTTGTACCATGTAGAGATATAAACAGTTTAGTTTTATTGAATAACATGCTTCTGTTTTCTTTCCCATTTACCTTTTTGTGCTTCTCTTGAGTCTTATATTTGAAGATTGAATTTTCTCTTCAGCTCTGGTCTTTTTATGGGGAAATTTTGAAAGTGCTTTATTTCATTGAATGTCCATCTTTTCCCCAGAAAGACTATGTTCAATTTTGCTGGGTAGTTGAATCATACTTGTAATCCAAGCTCCTTTGCCTTATGGAATATCACATTTCAAGCCCTCCAATTCTTCAGTGTAGAATCAGCTAAATTCTATGCAATCCTGACTGTGGCTTCTTGATATTGGAATTTTTTTTCCTGACTGCTTGTAGTATTTTCTCCATGACCTGATAATTCTGGAGTTTGGCTACCATACTCCATGGATTTATCATTTTGGCATCTGTTTCAGAAGGTGATGAGTGAATTCTTTTAATGACTATTTTACCCTCTGGATCTAGGATGTCAGAGTAGTTTTCCTTGATGATTTCTTTTGTCCAGGCTTTTTTTTTTTTTAATCATGGTTTTCAGGTAGTACAATAATTATTAAATTATCTCTCCTGGATTTATTTTCCAGTTCATTTTTCTAGTGAGGTATTTTACATTCTCTTCTATTTTTTTCATTATTTTGATTTTATTTGACTTCTTTGATGTCTCATATTCATTAGCTTCCACTTGCACAATTCTAATGTTTAAGGAATTATTTTCTTCATTTAGCTTCCTTTTCCATTTGGCCAATTCTACTTTTTAAGGAGTTGTTTCCTTCAGTGGATTTTTTTTTCCATTTCTCCAATTGTATTTTTTAAGGAATTGTTTTCTGCAGTCAATTTTTGTGCTTCCTTTTCCAAGTTCTTGACTCTTATTTCCTAATTATCCTACTTAACTCATTTCTTTTCCCAATTTTTCTTCTACCTCTCTTACTTGATTTAAAAAATCCTTTTTGAGCTCTTCCAAGAGGTCTTTTTTTTTTCTTTGTGAGACCTATTCCTTTTGTCCTTTGAGGCTTCACATGTAAACATTTCACTATTGTTGTCCTCTTTGGAGATTGTTTTTTGATGTTCCCTATCATCTTAATAGTTTTTTATTTTTGCTAATTTTTTTTTAAGTTAGGCTCTGCTCCCGGGGCACAGAGAGTGCTGTCCTAAGCTTCTTGTGTTGGGAGTCAGGGGCCTGTTCATTGGTTTCCACACAGGGGCCTCTAGTGCTTGTGGCTTGTCAACTGAGCTGGAGTTGCCCAGCCTAGTCATCCCTCTTGTACTGGGGTCCCAGGACTGCCCATTTGCCTTTTGCATGTGGGCTAGAGGTCTCACAGCTGGCCTGCTGTGCCACTAGCCTGCTAAGCAAGGATCAAGCATCCTCTGTTGCTAATCTGTTCTGTGGTACCAGCCTCTTGCTGGCTTGCCCAGGTGCTGTCTGTGCTGGTCTCTGCTTCTTTTTTCACCCAAGTTAGCCATTCATAAAGTCTGTCTAAGTCATCTTATGCTGGAAAATTGTTTTTACTCCAACTTTTTGTGCATTTGGTCTCTCCAGAATCCATTTAGAGGCTTTATTTAACATTGTTTTTGAGGGAAACTGGGGAGAGCTCAGGCAACTTCCTGGCTTCTCTCTGCCATCTCGGCTCCACATCCAAATTCTTAAAGGAGAAGTTTATTGAGTTACAGGTAGAAATAGACAGCACAAGACACAGTAGTAAATAACCATTGTAGCCTAGTGTCTGATAAACCTAAAGACTATAGCCTTTGGGATAAAAACTCATTATTTGTCAAAAACTGCTGGGAAAACTGGAAAACAATAGGGCACAAACTAAGTATAGACCAACATATCACACCATACTAAGATAAGGTCAAAATGGATGCATGATTTAGACATGAAGTGTGATGCCATAAGCAAATTAGAAAAGCAAGGAATAGTCCACCTATCAGATCTAGGGAGAAAGGAAGAACTCATGACCAAACAACAGATAGCATTACAAAATGTAAAGTAGCTAATTTTTATTATACTAACATAAAAAAGCTTTTGCACAAATAGAACAAATACAACCAGGATTAGGAGTAAAATAGAAAGCTGGGAAATAACCTTTACAGCAAGTGTCTTTTATAAAGGCTTCATTTCTCAAACATATAGAGAACTAAATCAAATTTGTATAAATACAAACCATTCCCCAATTAACAAATGGTCAAAAGATATGAGCAAGCATTTTTCAGATGAAGAAATCAAAGCTATCTCTAGGCATATGAAGAACTGCTCTAAATCTCTCTTGATTAGAGAAGTGTAATTTAAAACTACTCTGAGGTACCACTTCATATTTATCAGATTGGATGATATGACAAAAAAAAAAGGAAAATTATAAATGTTGGAGAGGATTTGGGAAAACTGGGATACTAATGCACTGTTTGGAGTTGTGTACTGATTCAAATATTCCAGACAGCAATTTGGAGCTATGCCCAAAAGGCAGCAAAACTATGCATACCCTCTGATCAAGCAATACCACTACTAGGTCTATATCCCAAAGAGATCATAAAAAAGGGAAAAGGACCTACATGTCCAAAAATATTTATAGCAGTCCTTTATATGGTGATAAATTTTGGAAACTGAAGGGATGCCTATCAATTGGGGAATGACTGAATAAGCTTTGGTATATGAACATAATGGAATACTATTGTGCAATAAAGAATGATGAACAGGCAGATTTCAGAAAAACTTGGAAAGACTTGCATGAGATGATGCAAAGTGAAACTAGTAGATCCAGGAAAACATTTTACACACTATCAGCAACATTGTGTGATGATGAACTCTAAATGGCTCAGATCTTCTCAGTATCACAATGATCCAAGACAAATACAAAAGACTCAAAAAGGAAAATGCTGTCCACTTCCATATAAAGAACTGATGAACTCTGAATGCAGATTGAAGTGTACTTTTTACACTTAACTTGTTATTTTTGTGTTTTTTTTTCTTTTGATCTGTTTCTTCTTCCACAATCGTGACTAGTATGGAACCTATGTTTTACATCATAGCACATGTATAACCTATATCAAATTGCCTATCATTTTAAGAAGAGGAGAGAGGGAGAGAGAGAGAAAAAAAAATTGGACCTCAAAGTCTTGAAAAATGAATGTTAAAAATTGTATTGACATGTAATTGGAAAAAATATTATTTAAATAAAATAAAGTTACAGAGTACATATTGGAACAGAATTTTCACTTTATAAATAATGAGCTGTTTTCTGTTTTTGTTTGTTTTATAGTACTCTAGCTGGATCTTCCCTCCACCAGCTACATATGTAAGGAGTTCAGGATATCTTGAGGGATGTTAAGTGCATACATTCATTTGGGGACTGAGATTAGATAGGGAATTCACAATTCATTGCAATAATGGGATCTGGTCACAGTAGAAGGAAGGTTGCTATGCAACATAAAACAAATGTCCTCAAAAGAGAGATAACAGAAGACTAATGGTGACAACAACTATAGTGAATACGGAGAATGAGAAACAAAGATACTGCCCTTAGAAAGTGCATCATCAAGGTTTCATTTCTGTGTACAGTAAAAGCATGGTCCTTACTTTGGTATGAGTGTGGTTGTAAATGGCTTTTGGAAATACAGAATGAATGCCTATTACTGACCAGAGGCAGAGAAAAGAATCCTTGTGAATCATTGAGAAAGAGGTATAGACAAAAGATTAGGTATTTCATTTCAGTGTTTGTGGTCTTTCTTTTAATTTAACTATTGAATTATGTCCTGTTAATGAACTTATGGCTATGGCTAGTGGGAATGATGAACAATGCAAACTGAAGAAAAACAAAAAACAAACAATTAACTAATATTGTAATCTGAGTATCAGTGTTAACACATAGTAGAAGGGATAAGCACTTATTAAGTGCTTACTTTGTGTCAAGTACTATGCTGAACACTTTGAAATGTTATCTGCTTTGACCCTCAAATCAACTCTGTGAGGTAGATGCTATTATTATTGACAATTAAGAGGTGAGGAACCTGAGACAGACAGGTTAAGTGACTTACTCAGGGTATATAGGAAATATCTGAGGCTATATTTGCACTTCAATCTTCCTGACTCCAAGCCCTTCACTTTACATGGTTATTCCAGTTGGCACTCTGTAGCACTAGCACATCATACATTTACATTCCAAAGATTAATTTCCATTTCTATTTTGCCAAGTCATTTCATTACCTTCTGAAGCAAACTCCTAGATTTGTTTATATTCAGGAAGAGTCCAAATCACACCAAAATCTGAGAACTACTATAAACAGAGTGATGGCTTGTATTTTCCCTTACGGACACCCTTCACCCACCCCATCCCCAGTAACTAGATTGCAATTAAACTAACCTTCAGAGTTGGTTGTCTTACAAGAATGGAATTGATAAGTTAATTCATCTCCTAACATTTATATTTATGTGCAGACTTTCTTTTCCATCATCAAGTGGTATGAAATTTCATTGTCTCTAAATTTTAACTGAGGAATTTAATTATTTTTTTAAAAAATTCTTAACCCTAAAATGAATTTAAAAATAAATTCTATATTTATATCTATGATGAATCAATAACCACTTACAAAGTATCTATTACTTGCCAAGCACTGAGGCAGAAACTAAAGATATAAGTTAGACAGTTCCTGCTCCTTACACATATCCCTCATTTTCTTCTATACATAATCTGATGCTATAATAATTTGTACCAATTTTTATGTTTTTATTTCAATGCATTTCTACTTTTATAATGAATATAAACCAAATTATATTTTAATTTCCTTGAGCACAGAAACTGTCTCCTGTATATATTCATGAACACAGTTTGGGCACTAAGTAATGTTGACTAACTGAGCTTCTAAGGGTTTCAAGGTGTGAACATACATTACTTTCTTTGATCCTTATAACAAAACAGTAAGGAAAGTGCTATTGTTCCCTTCTCACAAATGAGGAAACTAAACTCAGATCAGTCAAATAACTTTTTCAAGGTCACATAGCTGGTGTTTGGGTGGCATTATTTTTTGACTCTAAGCCCAGCATTCTATTCACAACAGCACACTACCCTGTGACATTTAAATGTTAACAACATTTAAGTGGCATTGTTTGCATTGATACAAGGTTCTCAGGATAAGTTTTCTGAAATTTGTTTCATATAATACTAGTCACTTAAGTTGGAAAAGAATCATTACACATAGCACAAAAAGAGTGTTGAACATTACATATGTTGGCTTACCTAAATAATATTTTTTAATCCTCCAATTATTATTTCTTTTCAAAAAATACTTGGTCTTCAAATTGATGTGACCTTTGATGTTGAACATAGAAGAATCATCTAACACTCAACAATGTTTTACGCACACACACTCATTTACACACTATGATATATATGTGTGTGTGAAGGGGATGGGGAGAGGTCGACGTATAATGTTTTCTACCAAAGTACAGTTGGTTAGTTTCTGTTTCTGTCTCCAACTTTATTAGATGCAGATGACACAAAGGCTCTTTTTGATTGTTTACTATATCCTTTACTTGTTCAATTTTCTGACTAATTCATATATATATGCACATGACAAGTTGTTTAATGCTGAGGGAAATGAACATAATTTACTTGAAGAAAATGTAGCGTGATGTATTTTTAGCCCTGTACCCTCTCAGCATACTAGGAAACATGTTTAATTCAGCTGAAGTTTTAGATTAATAGCTGATTTCATTCGATATTTTTACTTTTTTAAACCCTTTGTTATAATTTTAGAAAGTCAAACATATGTGTGATTTTTGGTGTAATACAAGAAATTTAGCTGAATTTTAATGGTAAATTGCTTAAATGTTTTCACTACTATTTGCTTTCTTTCAGATGTGTTCAGAAGGAGGATAATCTAATCACATATTTAGTTTATTAATTATGATTGTCAAAACAACTCAAACCTTAGAAGATTTTTTTCTTGTGCCTACTGAATTAGCCAGTACCTCAATAACAATAAAATGACCTGCTATCTTACGGTGAGATCTCTCTAGGTTGTCATGGTAATTTTGTCCATGATAGCAATACAGTTAAGTGAAAAGATCAAACTTCCATCAATTAACTAGTTTCACATTCTAATCAAAACAGCACTAAATAAACACCATTTTACATAATTATTAATTTTCTCACATGGTAATCTTTGAAGAAAGCTAGAGATACTAAGAAGCAAAAGCAAGAATGGTAGTGTCAGAATTATCACTCTGATTTTACAGATGAGAGTGAGGCTTAAGGAGTTGTTCATGAACACACAAGAAGGTCAGTGTAACAAAGTGAACCCAGGTCTTCTGAAATTAGGTCAGAGGCTAATTTCTTTACAGTATATTATACCTTCATATTCATAAGATATAACTATCTAAATTCTTTGTAAAATATAATTTTATTTTAAAATATTTTACTTGCCTATTAATTTAGGGGAAAGAGATATATTGGAAACCAATATCCCTTTGAAAGAAACTTATACTATGTATAGCCCCAAAATCTATTTTTTAGTTATAAAAGAACAGTAATTAGTTTAATCCTCTTATAATAATTTCTCTTTTAATCAATAAATCCTGTGTCTATGGAATATTCAATCTAGACTTTACTGACAATAAAAAAATCGGTCAAACTTCAAAACATCTTTTTTTGTGAAAGATAAATATACTCTATGAATATCTTGTAAAATAATTGATCTTCCACTGTTATTAGTCATCCAAGTAAAGAGATTCTAGTTAGTGCCAGATAGAATTGGACAAAACCCAACGTGATTAAATATGTAGACCTATTATTGTTGTAACATAGACCTATTATTGTTTTAACTAGAACAATTGACACTTTACAGTGAAATTAACTAATAATTTTTAACTACAGAATGTACATTAGAGAATGTGAATAAGATTCTTTGCTTAATAAAAGAAGAAACTTAGGCAAAAAAATAACAACATACTATATTCAAGGTAATCTAAATGATTTTAATTTAATGATTAAAATGCAAAACTATTAACTAAAATGAAAATTCAACTAGAACATATTTAGACATGAAGTTGCAAAAGGGGTCAATCTTTATAAATACCTGAAGCATTTGATAATGGAAAAAGTACTCACTTGATTAGTTGCAAGGAAACCCGAGTTCTGATCTTAGCTCTGCCATAGATTTGTAATATAGCCTTGGGTAAGTCACTTTATTTCTTTTTTGTCTCAGTTTCCTCATATGAATAAAGTAGAAAATAAGACTTGTTTTTCCTTCTGTAGATAGTTATTGTGAGTATCATATTTTAGCATAGCTTGGTTCAACTTTAGAGATAAATCAATATAATTAATCTAATGAAAACATAACATTTCAAAGTACATGATATTAATAGATGCAGAAGAAGCTTTTGACAGACACAATACACATTTATGCTAAAAATACAAATATCACACTTAGAAGAATGTTTTAATACGAACATATATGTATATATGTGTACATATATATGCATATGTAAACTAAAAGTTGTTTATGCTAAAGGAAGACACTGGAAGTTTTCCTAATAAGTACAAAAGTAATGGAAGCATGACCCTACCCATGCTGTTTTTGGTACCCATCTCCCAAAACTTTTAAGTCTTTTGGAATATCCTATAGTTCTAAATATAATAGCAACAGTAGTAAGACAAGAGAAATAAATTAAAGGCACAAAGAGAAGCAAAGGGGAGAGAAAACTATCCTTATTCACTGATGATATGTATTTATTTAGAAAGCTAGTGTGCATCAAAAGATATAATTGTTATAATTAATAGCTTCAGTACCATATGAAGGTATAAATTAGTGTCTCTCCCCAAAATTAATTACTTATACTTAGTAATAACAAAGTCATGGAAGAAATAATAAAAAAACAAATGTTTGTTTATGCTCTAGTAGAAAATATGTATTATTGTAAACATAAACCAGAAAAATATTAAGTCTCCTCTATTCTTCATAACTTTCAAATTTCAAATTCAAATTCAAATTTCTCAAATTTCACTGCCAGTTTTTGGTAGATTGTTTACCTCCTCCCACGATACACCTGTGAATATATATGCATGTATGTATATGTGTATAAAGTGAATAGACAAACAATAAGAGAATAATTGAGCCTAATGTAGAACTAGAGAGTGGAAGAAAAGATAAACAAGAATTTCATAATTCTTAGATACAACACCATGGCAATGATAAATCTTGTTTGCCCCAGTGCTGTATTAGAAGTCAATCAGTTTTGATACCCAGTATTTAACACATAGATTTTTTTTTTAGTTATTGATAGTTTACTTAAAATCATTTAAATGCAAAAGTGTGAATGTAGAATCTAATCATTTCACAAGTCAGATCAGAGTTGTCTAGTCTAACAAATGTCAGATAAATAGTTTCTACTTCAGGCAAATTAAGAGATGAGGATAAAATTGAGGTAATTGAAAGGAAAAAAGTAAAAGACTGGGTAATGTTTGTCAGACTCAGGGAGGAAAAAGGGAGAAGAAATAAAATTAATATATTTTCTTTGTATTTGTCATATGAAAATTCTAACATGAAGTCTAAGATTATAGGAAATGTAGAAATTTAAGCCAACATAAACCAAAATAAGATTCATCAAAAAACAAAAAAATGAAGACAGGTGAACTTATTAGTTAAATAATTAAACATACAATAGTTATATAATGATTTATATTTTATGTCTACTTTTTTTTAAATAGCAAATGCTTTTCAAAATTAGTTGAATTATTTATACAGAATTATAATAATGCTAGATTTTTTTTTAATTTCACAGAATACAACTTTATTCTGACGGTTTAATTTCATTTAGTAGTTAAAATTGCCTTCTAGCAAATTCTGTAAAATAGGAATAACAATATCTGTATAACAAATATTGCTATATTGGTTTTTAAAATCATTTGTATCTACAACTCTACACACACACACACGTGTGTGTGTGCATTTAATATATAAATGATTTTTATTATATTCATAAGCATTCTATGCCAGTGCCTAACCATAGTATGAAGATAACCTGAAAATTTTGAAGATCACCAACTTGGAAAGGTTTTGATTATACATCCATGATAGTCTTAATTCTTTCCCCAGAGGACTTGTTTAATTAAATAAAGAGGTTCTTACTTCTAGGGGGATTTGCAGAGCAATGAAATTACTAGACACTTAAAGGTTATCTCCCAAATCATAAAGAAATTTATGATTGATTTCAGTGGATGGAATGACTGTATTCATGAAATTGTATATATTGATGTTATACTATTATAAATATAAGAATATAAAATTCAATAATTTTGGCCATAGATAAAATTATTGGAATATTATATCTGTGTATATATTGTCTATGATTGTTGTGGCAGACAGTTGTCTTAGGCTGAAAAATATCTCACTGTAACTTTTTTTTAACTCTGCCACTCTAACATTTGATTTGAGGCATTATTTTAAGGTTCTTTGGAGGGGAGTGTTGGAGGAGTGCAGCTGGGTCATGAAGGTACTAGATGTGGGAACACAGTGGAGACATCAGTCACTTTAGTCCCAAAGTAAGATAGTTAAGTGAGAAAAATGGGGACACCCATTTTTAAGAAGCACAACTTGCATAAAGATATGATTGCAAAGGAGATTGAAAAGGAAATGTCAGAAAGTTAGGTAGAAAACCAAGAGACTGTAGTGTCACAGAAACCTACAGAGAAGAGAACACCAATGGAAGGAAGATGATTCAGTGTCAAAGACTGAAGAGGGTTTAAAAAGGATGAGTAATAAGAAAAGGCTATTATATTTGGCAATCAAAAGATCACTGGTATTTTTGAAGAGACTGGTTAACACATGAATGTTGAGGTCAGAAACCAGAATGAAGAGAGATAAAAGAAGGGGAGGAAAGAAAATTGATACACACTGTATTCAGTATTAACAAGGATTTTAGTCATGAAAATGAAAAGAAATATAGGGTAATAGCTGGGACAGATGGGTGGATCAATTGAGGGCTTTTTGAGGATGGAAGAGATAGAAGAATAGGCAGTGGGGAAGTAGCCAATACATTGGGAGAAACTGAAAATAAATTACAAGGTGAGGATTATAGATATGGCAGTCTGATGGAGAACATAAGCTTAAATGGGATCACTTGTGCATATAAAAGGCTTTCACTGGCAAGGAGAACCACCTTTTTCATGTGATACAAGGATGAAACAAAAGATAATGGGAGAAAGCATTCATATGATGTAATTTGAGTAGGAAGGAAAAGAGGTAGCTCTTGGCAAGTGATATAATTTTAAAGGGAAACATGGAGTATGCTTCTCAGCCTAGAAGGAGGGAGGTGGTAGAGTCATGAAAAGTTTGAGGAGGAAGAAGAAAGTTTGAAAAAGCCAATGTTGTATATAGGATGGTTAATTGATTAGGGAGATATAAAAGGATTGCTACAATGAGGGTCAAGTTGAAATTATTGGTCATATGGTGGATCCAGGAAATGAGTAAGTTGATGAATTGAGATGCGAGGGTGCTTGAAGAAGTGATCCATATGTATGGTGAAGTCTTCTTATGTGTGGGCAGAAATTGGGCAAGAGAAAAAAAAACTGTAAGTCAGACATTAAAATCATTGTTGAAGGGAAGAAAGCATCCAAGGAAGTGAGTAGGCAATATTACCAGAATCTTGAATGGGAGATAAATATTGACTGAATGAACTTCAAAGAAGTAGATTACTGAATGGTGGTAGTAGAGAGAGATTCTAGAAGCAGGTCATGAGAAATGGAAGCAACATGTTAGGGTAAATTGAAAGAGGGAGTATTAATATGAATGTTGAAGTCACCGAATATGTGGACAGGAGTTTCCTTTTAAAATTCCTTACACTTCAGGATATCAACAGAAGATGGCTGTAAGGGAGGACACCGTGAATACACAGATATAGTAATGAAGAGAGAAAGTTGATGTAGGAAACGAGCTCCTACCCATACACAATTTGGTGGTCTCTACGTACAATAAGTTTTTCTTCCTAACTGGGAACTAACATCTGTTATTTCTATACCACTAGAGAATTTACAACTGCTATTGATAACTCCTATACTCAGAAACCTCCAAGTTTGGGTCCCAAATTCTAATTTCCTTCGCCCAGGTATCATTCAGATTTGAGATTCCATAATTTCATGGATTTAGTGCTGGAAGATCACTGAAGGGTCATCAGGTCCACTCTCCCCCACCATTTCATTTTTTTTAATAGATTAATAAACTATAGCTTCAAAGCTAAAAAGCCAAAGGTCATACATGTACTAAAGGAATAATCCAGAATTTGAAAAAAATTTAAGTTCTATGTTTCACACTCTTTTCTACTGTAGTCTATAATAATCATGTGAATAGCTAGAGAAGATGTTTTATTGCTTATAATTTAAAATACATAAATTTCATTTATTATTTACGTGAGATTGGTTGGTCCAAGTGTGGAACTTGAATTTTCTAATGGGCATTCTGTTGTTCAAAATAGCAGCATTAATTTATTTTGCTTTTTATTTTTGGTCTAGACTGTTCATTTCATTGGTTTAAGGAACTCTTGCTTAAGATTCTCCCCCTTACCAAGGCAGATTTGATTAGAAGCATTTATGCAAGTTATCATATTAGAGAATTGCTTTGGATGTAGATTGTTTTAATGATTTTCCAGAATCACATTCTCACTATGTCTCAGTGGTAGAATTTGAATACATAGTTTCTTATTTTGAGGCTGTTCTTTATAAATCTATGCTACTCTTTAACTGTCAATTACTGTATGAATAATATCTTACAAAATTTAACATTAATATTTTCAATGAAGGCAGTGAACAGGTGCATGGACAAGAACATTATAGTCAAACAAATGCTTTCTCAGACTCAAATTACCTCTATATCTCTTACACACTGCATATACACTAGTGGTGTTCTTTTCTGGATGGCTGGTAAGAGGAGTTAAAATCACTGAAAATAATGTTTCTATTTTTAAATACTTGCTGCAATAAATGCAGAATGAAAATTAGTTACACATTTAAACATAATTATAAAAACTCCTACACCTTGTCTAATGAATTACATTTCCCAACTTTTGCCTTGCATTGTTGGTGAAGTTATATGTCTGTTAAAATATAAGAACAATCCCATATATAAAATATAAGAATAATGCCATAAAATTATATACTTAATGAAATAAAACTGTTCAGGTAAAGAAGATATAAAATCAAGAGATATAAGTGAACATTTTTATATCTCTCTCTCTCAAAAAAGAGAAACCATTTACATATCCCCATGTAGCATATAAATTAATTTGCCTCATGTGACACAGCAATGTTTTAAAAATGAAAGCAATGATGGACACAAAGGAGACCAGATGTGTGGGATTAAATTATCCTAATTACTCTTGTGTACAGAGACTAGTTGGAATTCTTAGTATGATTTAATTAGTCATACCCAGTGAGGATGTGACTACATCATAATAATAGAAATATTTCTATGTAGTGCACAATGGCAAATGATAAATCTCTACTTTCATGTTGTTATCTACTACAAAGAGGTTTTTCCTGAGATTAGTTATTATCTCTGTCTTAATGTCTTGCTACCAAACAACCAACAAAGTGAGGATAGGAGGAGCCTGAGGGAAGGAAAATAAGTAACTCAGGTAGAGTTTTAAAAATTCTGCTCAGGCATGAGATTGCATGGGATTGAAATCTCATATTTTCAAAGACTTTTCTTTTGCATAAAATAGAATAACATCAACAGCTATTATTTGGCTCTGATTCTTAGAATCTAGCCAATAGCCCATAGATGCTCAGATTCCTTAAGAGTCTAGCTAATATGGCGAATCTTCAATAAACCTTGTTTTTGGCTGCAAGAAGGCTTGGTTCGAATTCTTTCAGGCAGGACCCGCGTGTCTTGATTTTGGGTTTCCAGGACCCCTAACCTCTAGACCTCATCATATGGTTCCCTGCTCTGGAAAAAACTGCCTATACCAAGCTCTTCACCAGTCAGGACTGGAAGGTATGTAAGCCTCCCCTCTTCCCCAATCCCTTTTCTTTTTTTTTTAACCCTTTAATTGGGTGGATTTTCAAGCAACTAGGAAGACTTGGCTTGGACATGCTTTTCGGGCCTGATCTCTCAGGTCCCATTAGGTCAGACAGCTACGCGGTTGTCTTGAACTCATTCTGAACTCACCTCTTGGTCCAGTGGTTCTGTTCAAGACCATGGACGTGGGCAGAATCATAGGCCCAATCCTCTCAATTCTCTCAGTTCCAGGGACTTGGGAAAACTTAACGTACTGCTTTGGTTTTTTTACTTTTTTGTCTGTTTCCCGAGTTTTATTCCTAAATCTTCTTTTAAGGAGGGAGGGATTTCCAGTCCCCACATCCACAAAAGGTCAATCCTCTTCAATTCTTGAAGATTCGCCTTTGAGCTGTCTTTTATGAAATTGGGAAAAATTTAATTTCTCTAAAGAACTAAAAAAGATAAGGCTGGTGTTCTTTTACAACACCATTTAGGCTCAGCATCACCTGGAAAACTATGAGGCATAGCTGTTTTTGGGACATTACAACAAAATATGCTCTCAGAGTTAAAATGATATTGTAGCAGAGAAGGAAAATGGGTGGAGATTGCCTACATGATGACTTTTGTTGAATTTGCTCTGGACTCCATTCTCAGAAAAGATTGTAGGATGCTCATAGCTAGAGCCACCCCACAAATGGGGAATGGGGATCAACTAGACTTTTTGGAAGACCCTCTTTTTATGGCTCCTAGGGCTATAGCACCTACCCAGTCCCTACCCCCTCCCTATTCTCCCCATTTTCTCTCACCCCCCCGTTTCCCATCCCCCTCCCTCCTTGCCTAACATCTCTTTCCCTTGCTTTTCCTCCCCTTTTCCTCCATCCCAACCCCCTTCCCAACCTGTAATTTCTCCTCAGACCCCTGCTCAGGAGGTGACCCCTACTGAGGAGGCCACCCCTGCTCAGGTTTTGGCAACATCTCCTCCCCAGGCCCTTTACCCTGAGGCAAGGACCACCCAGACCTTGGTCTCAACCCCAGCCCCAGTGGTATCTCCTCCCTTGACTCTTCCCCCTCCTCCAGTGTCAGCTGATTTTTCCCCTTGCCAGCTGGATCCCCTGGCTTTGCAGTCCAGTCCAGTTCAGCCAGCATTTCCCAGTCCCTCACTCACAAGAAGTGGGACTTCCTACCTCTCTAGGCCCAGTTCCCACAGTGCCTTCAGGACTTTTTCCCCTAAGGGAAGTTTCTGTCTCCCCTAATGGGACAATTAGGGTGCATGTTCCGTTCTCCATTTCAGACCTCATTCAGATCAAAGAGAAACTGGGACGATACTCAGAAGATCCCACTAAGTTTACTGAGGGCTTTAGGGATGTGTCCATACAATCCTCTTCTCTACCTGTTGTACCACTGAAGAGAAGAGGAGAATCTGGGAAGAGGCCCAAAAATTTGGGGATCATTTTGCTACCTATGACCCCACAAAATACCCCCCAGGAACAGCTGCTGTTCCCACTACTGACCCAGGATAAGATTATCAGAAGAGTGAGGATAGGGCAAGGAGAGATCACATGGTAATTTGCCTGTTAGAAGGACTAAGAACTGCATTCCAAAAGCAAGCAAATTTTCAAAAAATTAAGGAAATTACTCAGGGAGAAAAAAAAAAACCCTGTCCTTTTCCAAGATAGGCTAGTAGAAGCTATTAAAAAGTATACAAATTTAGATCTCAACTCTATAGAAGGGGCAACAATCCTTAGAATGTATTTCATTAATCAGTCTGCCCCAGATATTAGGAGGAAATTGCAGAAATTGGCAATGGGACCTCAAATACCTCAGGCCCAATTACTGAAGATGGCCTTTGGAGTTTTTAACAACAGAGACTTAGTAGCAATGGAGAAAAGAACAAAGAAGGGAAAGGCCTAGAGACAGAGAACATGCTCAGTTCTTGGCTGCTGCCATGGCCAGGAAAAGATCCAACAGTGCTCCTGGAAACTCTGGCAGTGGGAAAACCTGCTTTCAATGCCACCAGGAGAGTTACTGGTCCAAGAAGTGCCCCGTCAGGGCATCTCCTCAGAGAAAGCCCATCAACTCGGTCAGTGAGAGCCACAAGGAGGCCCACTGCTCCAGGGAATGCCCCTCCAGGGCACCCTCCCAGAGGGAGCCCCCATGACCAATATCAATGGGACTGTGCCCAAGATGTGACCAGGAGGGACATTGGAGGAAAGATTGTCCTCAAAGTTGGAAAAGTGGTGGAGTTGCCCCTCAGTACCTCATTCTCCAGTCTCCTCAAGATTGGGAATGACAAGGGAGCCTGGGGCTTGGTAGCACTTCCACTTTCTCCATCTCTCTCACCTAGCCCTGGGCAAAATCGAAGGTAAGGTTACCCACTTTATCTTGGCTATGTTCTTTGTTCTACTCTGGCCCTACTTGCCCCTCTACCTGTCAGGTCATGGGCATTGAAGGGACATACCCTCTCCCTTGCCTACTTGAGGATCTATTGTTTGAACACTCCCTTTTAATGCTCTCCTTTTGCCCTGCCCCTTTGTTGGGAAGGAAACTTATGGTGAATTTGGGGATCCAGTCTTCTAGTTAAGCTTCCTATCTCCCTTTTCCTTCTGTGCACCAGACCTCCCCATGTTCCCCAGAAATGTGAGAGACAGTTGAGCTAATTTTTTGGCATCAGGGAATTATGTCAAGTAACTTGTCATAATTTGATTACCGCTAAAATAATTTGGTTATTGTAGGTTATTGTTTTAATGTGTAAACTTGCCAAAACCTTGTTTGGGTTTTGTATAGAAATCTGTAATGATTGGCATTTTACACAAGACAAATTTAGGTTTGAGATGTAAATCCTGGAAAAGGTTTTCCTAAACTGTTATTAGTAAAACTTGCTGTTTGAGGTAAAAGTTCATAGGATTTTATTTTTGAGTTGTCTGATAGGTCATAATCCATCGATAATAATCCACCATCTGCGAGAAATGCCACAATCTACTCAGAGAAGGTGATACTGGTGGGAAGTCAACATCTGGAAAAGCTGAGAGGACAATTTTAGCCTCAGTCTAAGATGGGATCCTCCTGGGTCAGTTTCCCCATTATGTTCCTTTGAAAGGGAATGCTACCCGTTCAGCTATGAGGTGGATTTGATACTGCATGGTTGGAAAACTGAATCCAACCAGAGTTAAGGATGTATTATCCTCTCAAAGTTGGGCCCTAAATCTAGTCCGTGCTTTATATTTGGGCTCTGCAGTCTTTCCTGTCAGATTCGTGTCTTCCAGACTACAGGCCATTCACCTACAGTTGGTAGCAAACAACGGATACCAGTGAATGTCTCCCCATAGTTCCCTGGATGCAGCCTGTGCTCAGTTCCAGCCAACCTCCTCTTTGGGACCCCCTGAAGGCAGGGACAACCCTATGCCCATTGCCAGCAGGAAGCAGTCACCTCTTAGCTCAAAAGAATTTGGGTTCCTTTTTGTTTGAGGGGGGAATGATGGGGTTGGGATCTGGGCCCTAGAAAGGAAAAACCCTGTACTTTCCCACATGGCCACATCTGGTGTTCCCCTGAGGCTATAATCCCATCAACTGGTCTTTCATTGTGGCTGCACCCAATCTCCCCTCCATTGTCTTACCTCCCAATGTATGGCCCCTGGCCATTTCCCACCCTTAATCCTAGCTAGGCTCCATTGTCCCTTGGCCATGTGGTCCAGGTCCCTGGAATTCTATTACCTCATAGACTACTTGGTCACTCCTAGATCCCTCTCATAGTCTTTCTGTATATAAGGTCTATCTGGTCTTCATTAAGATGCTCTCATTCTTAGAATCTAGCCAATAGCCCATAGATGCTCAGATTCCTTAAGAGTCTAGCTAATATGGTGAATCCTCAATAAACCTTGTTTTTGGCTGCAAAAAAAATAGCTATTATTCCTTTAATTTTCCAGCATTGTTATTAAAAACTTTGTATAGTGGGTTCTTTATTGATATTCTCTCACACTGTGTTTATATTAAAACAATGTCCAATTCTGATATCAAAACTATGGGAGAGTAATATACTTTTAAATGATACTTTAATACTTCAAGATATCTGTGATTTATTCATTTTTGTTACTCTTTTAATAAAGATGGATCAAACTCTTCTTTCCTCTCCTCTCTTCTTTTGTCCTCTCCTCTGTTGACACCTTTCTTTTTCTCTTCTCTCCTCTCTTTCTCTCCCCTCCTCTCTTATCTCTCTGTCTCTTTCTCTCTCTCTCTGTCTGTCTCTGTCTGTCTCTCACTCTCTTTCTCTCTCTCTAGAAATGTGTGTGTGTAGGCAAAGCTTATATATGTGTGCATATGTATATGCATGTATGTAAATATTCAAATTATACACATACACATTATATACATAGATTCAGGAGTGGGGAAAGGATGTGACTTCAAGTTCTTGAAGGCCATTGTAGGGGTAGGTAGGTGGCGCAGTGGATAGAGCACCGGTCCTGGATTCAGGAGGACCTGAGTTCAAATCTGGCCTCAGACACATAACACTTACTATCTGTGTGACCCTGGGCAAGACACTTAACCCCATTGCCTAACCAAAACAATAACAACAACAACAACAACAACAACAACAAACAAAAAGAAATATATATAAAAAAAAGAAACCCATTGTAATCATAACATGAGAATAGGACCTCCGATATGTCTTGTCAAACTCAAATCACTTCTTATATAACCTTGATTATCAAACTTGTTTGTTGACATATCCTGTTTGTGTATAACTGTATTGCTTCTGTGTGCATACATGCATACACACACACACACACACACACACACACGCACACACACTATTCACTGTTAACCTTCTGAATTTAAGCAGGCTGTCCCACAGACACATTCAATAACCAAGATTATGTTAAAAACTACTTGAGTTTGTCAAGGCCCATCAGAATTTATGTTTCCATTGGCAGTGCCATAATGAGGCATCAGGATTCTCAAGTTATGTTAGTCATTAAATAGATATCAGTAGAATTCCATTAAACACATTATAAACATGTTTCAATAGCTCTAAGGTTAGAATGATATTAAGTAAAAGCATGGGTTATCTAAGAAGTGTAAACATAACTATTTCTTATTGTTTTCCTTTCTCATTTAAATGTTCATCATAATGAGGGGAAAAAAAGAATTTTTTTTTTTACTATCTCCAGCTACCTGGTCAGTCAGTCAACAAGTATTTATTAAGCACTAACTCTGTGCCGCAGACTTGTGTAACTGCTAGAAATGCAAAAAAAAAAAAAAAAAAAAGGCAAAAAGAACCTCTGTTCTCAAGAAGCTCAAAGTCTAATGAATGGCAAAGCTTCATACACTATAAATGGGAAGAGGAGGAAATAAGGCTGTGTGTTTATGTGTGTCTGTATCTGAGCATGATTAAATGGATTTTTCTTTACTACATTAAAATCTTTATTTGTCTAATTTCACCAAGTCTCAAGGTCTGGACTACATTTCAGCAAATTGGAATTGTTAATTAATTGTCAAATTTTCTCATGAATTCCTATATTGAAGGTTAGGTTTACTTCTAAGTAAGTCTTCTGCTGCCTGAGACAACTGGGGCAGGGATCAGCTTCCACTATATATTTGATCATATTACATTTCCAATTTGCTTTTTCACTTATTCACCTTGTTTTCTTCCTTTTTGTCTTTGTTACAGAAAATAAAACCAATAATACAATTATAGTATTTGTAAATGTCAAGTTAGACCAATAATAAGAAACAATCTAATCAGATATAAATTGGTTGTGTTTTCAGTCTGGAAGTAAAAATAAGTGAATAGAAAGATTTTGAGATTTTCTGACAGAAAATTGTATTATCTAGTTCAGTTTTTTATGCATTGCTTAGTGAAAT
Source organism: Vombatus ursinus (assembly GCF_900497805.2). NCBI lineage: Eukaryota > Metazoa > Chordata > Mammalia > Diprotodontia > Vombatidae > Vombatus > Vombatus ursinus. Next base: position 1,139,451 of record NW_020955186.1, read on the forward strand.
AATTTGTGTGTGTGTGTGCATGTGTGTGTGTGTGTGTGTGTGTGTGTGTGTGCCAGAAGAACCAATTCATTATGCATATGTAACTTGGAATCTGACATTTGCAAAGAGAGTTATTGGGTAGAATTACAGTAATGATGTTCTTTTCAAAATATATATTTAATAGATAGTGAAGAAGGAGGAGTAATATATTTTAAGATAACTACTTATGTGGTTTTGTGTAGTAGAGAAAATGGAGAGCCTTTGGATGATGGATAAATAGAGAAAAAACAGAAGTGGTACCATTGTGGGAACATACTACAGACCAACCAGTAAGAGAGAAGATGTTAATGATTCTCTGCTAATATAGGTTATAAACCTTGCACAGAGGAAATATACAGTAGAAATGTGGGATTTTGCTCATACAAATTTCAGTTTCATGTCTCTTTCATCTAAAACTAGAACACGTGAAATATGCTTATTTTGCCTTTCTGATTTCATCTCTCAGATGATTGAGGAAGAAGTGGTATGGATGGATAGTGAGGTAATAAAATTTCTATCTTTGAAAGGAATTTTCATGAATATTCCTATCATCATCTTAATAAATATGCTCTTTATCAACTGAGTGTAGCTTCCTAACTGATTTTTCTCTTCTCTCAATATGTTAATCTCACAATTGCTGGGAAAAAAAAATCTTCCATTCATCTTAATAGTTTTGATCATGTCTCTCCTCTTCTCAGAAGTATTCAATGACTACCACCTTTTGAGTAAACTATAAATTCCTCTGCCCGGCATTCCTGGTCCTACATAACTTATTATCATTCTAGAACAAAGGATAAACTACAACAACCTACCCTTAATCACTGAATGGGCATGTTGTCAGTCAAATATACCTGGAAAACTTAATTTTAACTTAATTCAACCTAACTTAACTTAAAAAGGTCAAGGTTTTCAACAGCATCTGGGGCCATCTTTGGTCATTCTGATCTATATCTTGCCACTAGACCCAGATGACTCCAGAAGAAAGAATGAAGCTGGTGATTTTGCACAGCCTTTCTCACTTAAATCCTATTCACTTGCAAGTCATGGCATCACCTTCCTCATATAACGGTCCTCTTTGAGAATGAAGGACAAACAACAATCTGTAAGTACTAGTAGCTGCCACACTGGGGACCCAACTGACCAGTTCCAGTTGGGCAACACAATTTTTCCTTCCTTTTTCCCTTCTTTTATTCCTTCCTTCCTTCCTTCCTTCCTTCCTTCCTTCCTTCCTTCCTTCCTTCCTTCCTTCCTTCCTTCCTTC
>NW_020955186.1:1140739-1204031 GCF_900497805.2 Vombatus ursinus
TTCCTTCCTTCCTTCCTTCCTTCCTTCCTTCCTTCCTTCCTTCCTTCTTTCCTTCCAGCCTTCCTTCCTTCTTTCCGTCCTTCCCTCTTTTCTCTCCCTCTGTCTTCATAGAGTATCATACCCTTAACTGCTGGTACTCTACCCAAAAGAATACACATTTTGATTGCCGAAACCTTGCAAGATATCTTGTGGTTTATGAGGCTAGATTTCTTTCTTAAAGACTACTATGCTTACACCCAAATCACTCTGGTTTTCATGGATTGGTTAACAATAGGTTCTAGCCCAAGCTTCGCTTGGTCATTATCTGGGCCCTGGTGTTCAGAGTGAGTGTAAATAGAAATTGCCTATGTTTTGGCCTGAATCCCTGAGGATCTTCCCCTCCCACTGTGTTTTTTTTTTTAGCTAGGTAAAAGAGGGCATTCTTTGTCTCATTTCATACCTAGCCTTAATCACTGGATGGGCATTGGTTCAATCAAATTGTTACCTCTTAAAGAATTTATCTTTAAAAGGCCAAATCTCCCACTTCGTCCAGGACCATCTCTAGTCATCATGATCTATATCTTGCCACTAGACCTAGATAGATCTGGAAGAGAGAGTGAGGATGGTTGCTTTGCATAGCCTTCCATCACTTAAATCCAATTCACTTGCAAGTTATAGCATCACTATGATGATGTCATGGTCCTCTTCAAGAACAAAGGACAAATAACAACAATAACAATTTTAAGAGAAAAGGGCCATATCATGTTAGATTTCATAATATTCAGAAAAAGAATCTAGATCTAAAGAAAGTATGCTTTAAAGTGTTTAAAAAATATGATAGGTATGATCCCTCATTTAAAAACTATGAATAAAAGGATAAAAGTTTAGGAAGGATGAAAAGCATGCAAAAGACAAATTTGAAAAATGTAATCTTTAATGAATTCAGTGAGGAAAAATAGTCATCAAACAGGACAAGACTGATATGGAGGATTTATAGCAAGATGCCTACAGGAAGTTCATGACTATGAGCTAATCATCTTTGCCTCAAAACACCAAGAAATTCAACAAATCATTCAATTGATTAACTAGCATTTGTAAAGTTTTTATTTTGTGCCATGAGTATAAAAATGTGGAAAATTAAGGGAAAGGAAAAATATTCTCCTAAGGAAATCCTCAGAGAAAAAAAATCATAACATATTGGTAAGCAAAAAATTTTTTAAAAAATCTCATTACCATAGAGAAAATGAAGAGGCACCAAAAATTATGAATACCAATTTCCTGAGAAATTTTTTCCTGAGAAATTCCTGAGAAAGTCAGAATATTATTTCAATGACAACATATATTTGTATGGAAAATGATTAAATAAAATATAAAAATCATCAAAGTGGCTGAATGTACAAACTCGTGTGTGTGTGTGTCTAACTGTGTATATTTAAGGTAAAGAAATATATGAGCAACAAAATGAGGACTAGGTTTGTGGTTGAGCCAGTATCATAGCAGATGTATTAATCTCAGTTTTAATTTCATCCTACCAGGTAAGATAATTTGAAGGTGCAGTAACTTTTGAGGGCAAACTCATTTTATCAGTTAAAGCTAACTGTTTATTTTTCAGTCATGCAGTAGTTAGCACCACTCTGATTCTACTCATGTGAACAGGAAGTTATTGAAGAGTTCAGTTGTTGGGAGCAGTGAATCTCCAGAGGATTTTTTTTTCTTAGCATAACTAATTTTGGAATTTTGAAAAGCATACAAAACATTTTCATCAAAACCTGAATATGACAAATATCAGGCATACAAAATTTTATACCAACTTAACAGACACTTTAATAGCATTCTTCAGAACCTGTAGAATAGTTTACAACATTTGTCAGGTTTCACAAAAGAGGATAACAGTGTAATCTTCTGCTGGGCCACATGAACTACCAAATGGTGTATTTTTTTTTTTATTATGACAGTCCTGAAAGAATAGAAGCACCTGGGTACTCTACGGTAACAATTTTTAAACAAATGATCATAGATCCATGCAGGCAAGGGAATCATTTTTAAGGTATTGAGGCCTAGATTCTTAAAAGTGGAGGGAATTCAATAAGTTTTAAGTGAAAAATTGTGCCTAAAACAAGTCTTCTCCATTTTCACTCCAACAGCTACCAATAATATAGCAGCATGAGTAAAAGATTGCTATCAAAAGAGAATAATGAAAATATCCCAGAATGATATTGTATATACAGAAATATGATTGCCAAGACCTGAGGTCATAGGCCAAACACACATATGTGTATGCACACACATATACCTAATAAATGCATGTATGTACAGTGTACCAAAAAACATTGTATTGATCTAAGCAATAGCTTAAACTGGTAAGATATATGAATGATAATGTGAAGCCATCATCATACTAAACAATAATCATAACATGTCCCCAGGAAACCTCATCATCTGGAAACTAATCATGCTGTGAGAATACATTATCTTTGGTACCTTCAGAACCTTCTGCTCCTCTGATTGGAGGGCTGAAGAGAGGAGCAAATAATTCTTCTCAAAGCCTACATTTAAAGAGGGCTCCCATGCCAGCCATGTCTTGATTTCCCACTTATATATACTCTTTTTGACTGCATTCTTTCTCGTTACTTTCCCCCCTCTTTGAAGTTTCCTTTGGTGTGTCTTTTTCACTTGTAAATTTTAAGCCCCTTGAGGTCAGGGATTGTCTATCTTTTCTCACATTTATATCTCTAGCACTTAGCACAGTGACTGGCATAAGAGTTTATTGTCTAACTGATAATAATGGTAATAATAAATGAAGTGAATTTAGCTTTAGTTAAAGGATCGTTGTGACTCTCAATGATGACAAAACTATATATATGCAAAATATCACTGTACATTTTATCAAGATATAAACACATAGATAATTTAACAAGGACAACTAACTGACTAATCAGAAAAAAATAGCTGAGATGCATTTGGAGAAACAGCATATCAAAAGAAAAAGCAAATGTCCCTCATGTCCTCTAGGGTAAACATGGTAAACCATAGACCGGAGTCATTAAGGATTAATTGTTAAGCAACTGAGAGGTGAGTTAGTAGAAGGCACATTCATTCCAGTGAAATTATTATTATTTGTTGTTGTTGTTTTTTGTTTGTTCATTTTTTGCCTTTTTGGGGGGGGAGGGGGGAGGCAATTGGGGTTAATTGACTTGCCCAGGGTCACACAGCTAGTAAGTGTCATGTGTCTGAGGCTGGATTTGAACTCAGGTACTCCTGACTCCAAGGCTGGAGCTTATTCATTGCCCCACGTAGCTGCTCCCCAGTGAAATTATTCAAAACATCAAGATTTCAAAATGTACAGGTTGAAAATATTGCCTCATGAATTATTAAATAATTAAAATAAGAAACATGTATTTTAGAGTTTTTAAAACAAGTCCACATAGCTTGAGATGGTAATATTTAAATCTTTTAATTATGTCAGCTATAGAAGCTGAATTGTTAGCAAACTTCTTTCAAAAACTGAAGATTTAATCAGGCAAAATAATTTGATTCAATTCTGTTTTCAAATCAATGGAAATCTGAAAAAAATATTTATTTTCTTACATCATCAAATCCTCTTTGGAATTGACTGTGATGATTCAAGTTCATCAGTGATTAAAGGACTAGAACAATGACGCTCCTTTTAAAGATTTAATAAAGATGGATTTTTCTGAAAGAGATTGTGATATTTCCAAGATTTTTTTATCTTTTTTATGTTGTTAATTATCCTTTATTTTTCCTTTGGGATAAAATTGAAATATTTACAAAGTATTCCATACTTTATACATTATAAAAATACATGATATATTGTAATAATTATTTCATAGAAAACCAAACATGCTTTTGGAAATTCTGCCCAGTATTTTCTAGGGAAATCAACATCTTGTAACTCATAAATGTTACATTTTTATCCAGGACAGTCATTTCATAGTTCCCTAAAAAAGTACTAATAACTTTTTTCATTTTTTAAATTTTTTTAAAATTTTTTTAAAAAATATTTTTTTCTTTTTATTTTTTTTCTAATCAACTTCAATAGAAATATTTCATCTACTTTAAAAAAATCAGCTCAAAAACATTAAAAAGAAGCATAACTACGGGAAATCTTAATCATAAATATACCTAACACTTTTATCAAATTGTTAGGTCCTCTAGGGCAAGGTCTGACCCATAATATCTATTTCTATAAGAATCTATTTCTTTTGGTGCTGGACTGAGGACACTTTCTCACTAGTTGTAGTTTCTCTGCTGCAGGAGAAGAATTAAATAATTTACATAACCCAGTGTCAGAAAGAAATAAATTAAGCCAGAAATGATCTCCTGAAGTGGAAAAAAAGATAACAATAACAAAAACAGTACTAGATGAATTTACATGTTTGTCATATCAAACATTAACGTAATTCTTATATTGCAAAAATTGAATATAAAAACAGGAACAGAATGAATTCTTCCAAACTCTATGATATAAATAAGTTCTATATGCATAAAAAGGGAGAGACAAAGCAGAGAAAGAAAACTGCATACCAATATTCCTAATGAATATTAATGTAGAAACATTAAATAAAATATTATCTAAGAAGTTCCAATATATTAATAAATATAACATCATATAGCTAAGTTATAGTTATATATTATTTGTTCAATCAAATTGCACTGTAGATAATATAAATGTAAAATATAACAACTACATGATTGTGTTAATTGTTGCTGGAAAATTGTAAATATCTCCAATATTATTTTCTGATAAAACACTGGAAAACATAGGAATAACTGACCTTTAATATATATGGTAAGTAGTATCTAATAAAAACCAAGAGACAAAATGGTACATAGTTGAAAATGGCAAAAGAGCTCTCCAACAAGATCAGAGGTAAACCAATGATGATTTTTATCACCATTATTATATAATGCAATCCTAGAAAATAGATGCAGCTATATGAAAAAGGAAAAAAAAGGATATAAGCATAGTAAAAGGAGAAGTAAAAGGATTACTTTTTATAGATGATATAATACTTTAAAAACCTTAAAGAATAAACAAAGATTGAGTGAAACAGTTGATAAATTTAGTTTCAACATATAAAATAAATCCACACTAATCATTAGAATTTAGGTAAGTAGGTAGATGGATAGAGAGATAGATAGATAGATAGACAGATAGATAGGAAAGAGAGATAATAAGACAGAATAACATTCAAAATAACTGGAGAAAATATAAGATATTTAGGAATCTATCTCTCAAAATGCATAACTATGTGAATATATATATACATATATATATATGACAATCTTCATGTGCTCTTCACATGAAAAAAAGTTGATACCTAAATAACTGTAGAAATATAGATTGGTCATAAGCAGGCCATGCTAAAATAGTAAAACTGATTCTATCTAAATTAATTTACCTATTCACTGACAAAGTCATTAAACTACAACAGGATTACTTAGTAGGGCTAGAAAAAAATAACAGCAAAATTCATCTGGAGGAACAAATTAGTAAGAATATGAAGAGAAATAATGAAAAAAAAAGTTGGAAGGAATGAGCTATAGCAATACAGGAGCTCAACCTATACTATAAAATGATAATTAATAGAAATATATGTACTTATATGCATATAAAAGAGTTAAATCAGTTGAAATTATTAGACTCATAGCATACAGAAGCACATGACAGAGTAGAATTATTATATTTGCTAAACCCAAAGATCACAAATTCTCAATTAAGAAGACAGTAATAGAAAAAAAAATTGGGGGGAAATTAGAAAACAGTCTGGCAAAATTTAGATATAGATCAACCTCTCATATAATATCCCAAGATGAGCTGCAAATGGTTATTAGATATTACTAGATATATATTTTTAAAGTTCACATCAGAAACAAATTTGAGGAACAAAAAAAATCCTTCTGAAACTACGGATAGAGAAAAAAAATTATGACAACCAAAGGATAGATAGTATCCTAGATTATAAAATAAACAATTGAAATAAAATTAAATAATTTCACACAAATAATTCACACAACAATTTTACACAAATCAGTGGATTTAATTTTACAATGAAACTGGTTAATGGGGTAAAATACTTTCTAGCAAGTATCTCCCATAAAGGTCTCATTTCCAAGATATAAAAGAAAGGAATTAAAATTTATAGAAACAAGGGCTATTCTTCAACAGAAAAATGGTCAGATTCCATACACAGATAATTTTCAAGGGAAAAAATTCAAATTATCAAAAACAATTTAAAATATCTCCCAAAAAAACTAATAATTAGAAAAAATGCAAATTAAAACAACAGCTTTCTCCAGGTTCCCATTAGATTGGCAAATCCAATAAAAAAGAAAATAACAATTGGAAAAATTGCAGAAAAAAAGCAAACATGCATATGCTGGCGAAGCTGTAAAGTGGTGCAGTCATTTTTGGAGGCAATTTGAAATGATACTCCAAAACTCATTGAACTGTACATAACCTTTTATCTAATGATACCACAAATTGTCATATACCTCTAAAGAAAGAGGGGAAAAAAGGCCCATAAGCACAAAACTATAGCAGCTCTTTTCTTAAAGCCATCTTGCCAGAAACATAGTGGGGCTACCAGTCAATTTTGAGAAATTGTGGGAAAAGGATTACATAAGACTATAATTATTATTGCATCATAAGTTTTAAAAGAATAGTTTCATAGAAATCTAGAAAGACTTGTATTAACTGATGAAGAACAAATAGCGTCGCAGGAGGAGAGCAATTAGCAAAAATAATGATACTGTAAAAAAAAAAGCATCTTTGAAAGACTTAAGAACAATGATGAATGCAATTACCAAGATATGTTCTGATGCAGTCATGATAATTTATGCTAAACAGAGATGTGATTGACTCAAGATAGAGAATAAAAACATTTTCAGAGAGTCAATGAAGGACTTCATTTTTGTTTGATGTTGCATGATTTTAGAAGGCTATTTTTGTTAAATTTATGGGTGACAGTGTGAGAGACTACAGAAATGGCAGAGAGATGAAATAGAAAAAGAAAAATAGAGAGAGAGATAGGGAAGGGAGGGAGGGAAGAAGGAAAGGAGGGAAAGAAGAAAGAAAAGAAAAGAAGAAAAATGCAAAAGGAGAAAGAAAGAAAAACAAATAGAAAAAGAGGAGAGAGATTGGCAAAAAATAATTTTAAAATAAAGATTACGAAGATTTCCAGAAAAACCTCAAACTAGTAGGACAATCTTTAATATTATATATTGGTTTTAGTACATATTTATAAGGAAAAATAATATCTACTGAATGTGGATTTGAAGTTTCATTCAGAACATCTCCCACTTCTGTCTCTTTCTCTGTTTCTGTCTCACTTTGTCTCTCTAATATGTAAACACACACAAATACTTATATTTAATATTTATGTATGATATATGTGAAAATTCTCACTCTTTTTATTGTTTATTTAGTTCTGAATAATAGAAAAATTCTAAAAAAAGAAAGAGATATGAGTATGCTCTCATCTTCTCCATATACTACGTCTCTCATGATTTAACTATGCTTGTCTTAAGCTGCACATTTTATTTCTTTTTGTTGATGTTTGATTTCAGGAGAGAGCAAATATTCAGTATTTGTGGACATCTTTCCAACTGTTTTCTCCACCTTTCAGCTTTCAGGCCTGAAATGTGCTTTGTCCATCTGCCCCTTGAGAATAAGAGTTCCAGCCCAGCTCACTAAGAAGAGTTATCTCTGATGTTTATAATTTCCTATTTTTTTTCCTTGTTGGCTCTCTATTTTTCAAATGCATACACTGCTGTAACTTCTGCCCTTGCTAAGTCCTTTGCCATCATCAATGTCCTGAAAAGATATGTTTCTTTCCCCTAACTGTTGATTAAAAATGGTGTTTTATTAACATGGGTATGTGAGGCAAAGCAATGAGTGTGTTTTTAATATCTACTGTTTATCATGTTCAGGATAAATATTTCCTAGTTACTTTCTTTCTGGTTTCATTTCATGCTTTCTTTGTTTTTATTTAGATAGTTTACATTTTTAAACCTTATACATTTGTGTACCCTCTGGCTACACGTATATGATAAAAACAATTAAAGAATGAAAACAGCCTGAAATAAAATGGTTTTCAACCTATATTCAAATTCAGAGATTAGTTTAACTAAAATTATAACTTTGACTATATTTTAACACAAATTCTGTGGGAACAATTTAACCTAGTTTAATCAAACTAACATTATTCTTGGAGAACAGAAACTGGATTTGAGATCCTCTTTGACAATTTACTATTATTGCAGCATTGACCAAATCAAACTAAACTGACAAAAAACCAATTTTCTTTTCAGAAAAATAAGAATAATATTTATATTGCCTATACTAGAGAGAGGTTATCATGAAGACAAAATCATACATGTACATATATACACACATATATACACAAGACAATCATATATGTTTGTATGTTATGTATGGGCTGTGTATGCACACATATACACATGTATGCAGTATACATATATGTGCACATATATACATTTATATGCATGTGTGTAGATATGTAGATAGATAGATAGATAGACAGATAGATAGATAGATGTGGAAAAAGTGTAAAATTATTTAGATATTATTTCTCCCCATCTCAAAAAAAATTGTATTTAATCATGTACATAAAATATGTAAATAATAGTAATTCAAACAGATGATTTTATCAGAGTGTATACTCCATCAATACAGACAATTGCTTCACAATATGCTTCACAGCATTGTAGAAATTCTCCTGAATTGCTCTGACAGAAACCGTTCATCATCTGGTTACCAAGTCTCTGGGAAAGGATGAGTATATCCATAATCATTCAGGTTAATCCTCAGACAGCAGACATACAGTCCATCACTAGGCTTATCTTCCAATACTCTCCAGCCTGGTATGGCAAGACAAAGCTAGTGATTTAATGGTGAAGACTTCTAGAATCCAAGGATCTCTCCATGTTTTAATGAAACAGTGAAATGTAACTCTACTGTGGGAACAATATTTCTCATGTATACAGAATTTTAACTTGTAAAATAGGTTTTTACTGTCATTATTTCATGTTATCATGTTAGCAACAGCAGCACTAAAAGAAAGGTTTATGCAAGTACTAATATCTTCACTTTACGGCTAAGAAAACTGAGGCTCCTATAGGGCTAAAATGATGTAATCAATGAAACATACCTGGTCAATGGCAAAGCTGTAATTCTGCTCCAGTTCTCCCGATTCCACCTCTGCTGTTCTACATACTCACAAAAATCCACACAATTTTATAGCTAATAATTCATATTAAAAAAATCTAAATTAAAAATTAATAAATATTAATAATCAGAATAAATAAATCAGAGAATCAAAGTTCGGTAAAGAAATTATGCTATAACTCAATGTTTTCATTTTCTTTTTAACACTGTTTCTTAGAGTTCATCTTCTGTCACTAGCTTTTCTGATTTCATTCCACATCTGTCCTCATTTTCTCAATGCATGGGACTTACCAGTTTCCTGTGATACATGACAGAACAACCTTGACATACTTTGGACTGATTAAAAGTCATCTTATACTCTGTCATGTTAAAGTACTAGGAAAACAATTAGTCATCATTTTATTTTAAAGAAAGAAATTAATTTTTTTAAAAATCTGCCTACTACTAATTAAGGGGGAATAAAGAGAAGAGGAGGTAAAGTTGTTTTGTCTTGTCTTGTTTTGGTTCGGGTTTTGTGACACAGAGGGTTCCTCCAAATGACACTATGTATAAAGGGGAAAAGTTGTCTAAATTCAGGCTTGATAGCTTCAGTTGGTTCTTTAACTGGTTCCAAACAGAACTCACTGTCTTTTTCCCTAACTCTCCCCTCTTCCTAAATTCAATGCTACTATTGAAGGTATCATCATGCTCCCAGTTTCCTGGGCTTTTAACTTATTTATCATCCTTGATTCACTTCTCACTCCACATAGCCAATCAGTTGCTAAGGCCTATGGATTTTAACATAACATCTTTCATATATTCTCCCTTGTCTCTTCTGATAATGACACCACTTTGGTGTATTCCCTTATTTTTGCATACCTGGACTATTGCCATAGCTTTCTGGTAAGTCTCCCTGCCAAATCTATCCACATGTCAACACATCTTCCACTCAGGGATCGAAGCAATCTTCATAAAGTTCAGGTCTGATCATGTCATCCTTTTTAATTATTAAACTTTAGTGGTCTCCTCCTGTTAGGTGTTCAAAGTCCTTCATAAGTCTCCCTCTCCCTATCTTTCCAGTTTTCTTGTACTTTATATCTACTAATATATTCTCTGATCCTTTGATACTGGCATCCTTGATGTTACTTGAACAAGACATTCCATCCACCTCCTGGCTCTGGACAATTTCTCTGACTGTCCCTCATTCATGAAATGCTCTCCCTTGTCATCTCCATTTTTTAACTTCTCTGGCTTCCTTCATTTTCCAGCTAAAATCTCCCCTTCTGGAGGAAGCTTTTCATAATCCCCTTCAATTTTAGTGTCTTTGCTCCACTAATTACTTCCAGTTTATCCCATATATAGCTTATTTGTATATAGTTGTTGGCAAGTTGCCTCTCCTATTAAGGTGTGAGCTCCTTGAGAGAAAGAACTGTCCTTTGCCTTTCTTTGTGTGTCCAGCAGTTCTATACATTTATTTCTATATATCAGTGCATGACAAACAATAGGTTTTTAATAAATGATTATTTGTTAACTAACTGTCCATCAATGGTTGACAACTGGTCAGAGATATTATGGAAGATATATTGTCTCAGTTATTTCTTATATCAAATGATCTCTCAACTTTATATTTCCCTTATTTTGTGAAAATAAATATAATTTGTTGTAGTAAACAAGTGGAAATAAATTAGATGCATAGTAGCTATTCATGAATTTAATAGGTTGTTGCTGAACTGACAAAAATGATGAATATAAAGAGTTCAATGAAGCATAGGAAGACATATATGGATGATATGGATGGTGCAGAGAGAAACAGGCAGAACCAACATATGTGAGGACTACAAAATGGAAATGAAAAGAACAATAAAAAACTGAATTCTGTGTAATGATTGCGACCAATTCCCAAAAAGGCCTGAGAAAAAATAGTTGTTTTTTTGTCTTATGCTTATGTGAGAGATGTATGTGTGTGCATTATATTTTGAGTAAGGAAGCTGAGCATCAGGCAGGTTAAATGACTTACCCATTCAGAGAAATTCAGAATCTTTCAGAGTTTGTGCTTGAACTCAGGTCTTCTAACTCCATTTTAAGCTGTAGGGTGTATTTCACCTTCATTATCACATAATCCTTAGAGAATATCACAGATATGATTTGACAAGTTGTGAGATACGCAGGGGAAATATCTGTAGTCCATTTTGCAGATGGAGGAGCTGAGATACAGAGAGGTTAGTGGCTTGTTGGAGGCCTCACATCTAAGTGACAAAATTAGGATTAGAAAGGAACTCTTCAAGTGATCTTTTCAGCCTCTCTCAGGTTATGCACACACACACATACATATACAAATGTGTGTATATATGTTTATACACACATATTTATACACACAAATATATACATATATTTATATATACACACAAATATTACATGTATTTATATATACAAAAATATGCACATATTTATATTTTGTATGTTTGTATATCTCACATATATGCATATATATGTATATATAATGACACACATATATTACTATAGATCAGCTATTAAAGTAATTGAACATGATAAAAATCTGTTACAACCTGCTGTTATACATTATCCTATTTGCCTTTATCAATCACAAAGAAGCTACTCAAAGAGAAGTATTATTGAAGTAATCTCAGACATTCAAGAAAGCATCCTTAATTTGGATAAAGGAGGCTTGCAGTGATAATAGCTGGATAATAGTTGTTTAGTTTTCTTGGACTTTAAAATCTTAAAACCACATTTTTCAAGATTATTGCACAGAAGGTGACCATTCTATTATTGTTACTACACCCTTACAATTTGTGATATAAAAGTTGAAAAGAGATTAAGTCCTTTTGAGGTTCAGAAAAAGTTTTCAAATTTAGGATTGAGATGACTTATTACTTCAGTAAATATAGTATAAACATGAAAGATGTTTATGATACAATGGGAATTGATGATATTTCTTCTTTCTTCAAAGAATTGAACCCTGGTCTATTCCTAACTGAGCCAAGGAATTGCTTGTTGGAAACTATTATATGAAAAGCCACTAAAATGCATTTAGGCCATCACAACAAATGTGTGAATAAATTCATTCAAAGCTCTTGTAAATAAGTGCTTTCTTGAGATATAAAATGGTTTCATAACGAGACTTGAGTGCATCAAAAGAACATATCAATTTTACCCATAAAAGCATTATCTTTATTAAATGAAGATTCTTTCATTTGAGTGTATTTTCATTAAATGCATTTAATTAGATCCTTATTGAAGGAATAAAAGTACTTCTTATACAGTTTTTTTTGAATTATAACATTTGTATAACACTAAAATAATAATTAAACTCATCATGAATTCTTCAGTACTAGACAAAATCTTGATATAATGGAACTTTGAATAGTTTCTTTCATATATAGCTCCAGTGAGAGACATATGAAGATATGGCGCAGATAGCAATAATAAGTGGATAAGGAAAATAACAACAAAGAGGAAAAAATGCTGATAGATTTAGTAAAATGAAGGAAATATCTTGTCAATTCAGTCAAAATGGCTGAAGTATGGGAGAAAATGAATGCAGAATAAAGACTTCAAGGCTGAATAAATAGCTCAGGAAATTGTAGAGGAAACTGAATTTGCCTATAGGAGCTCCACTGGGTATATCTAGGGACATCAAAGGCCTGGTGATTCTTTGCTTTGGCCTTTGGGAAATAATATAGTCTGTGGCCATGTCTAGTCATAGCTTGGCTCAGTTCTGAAAGGGCCTGGTTTTTAAGTGTATAGTGGCAAAGCCTAAGTGACTCCATGGTCATTCCCTGGCCTTGTTACAGTGACTGGAGGAAGAGAGATATTGTACCAGTTAAAAGAAGAGATTGACTCTCTTTACTACATCTCTCCTTTGAGGCAAATAATGCACTCTGGACTCTAGACTTTTAATGTGGAAGGAAAGCAAATTGCTTAGTCTCTCCCTATCCCCACTCCTCACACAATTGACTGCTGCTCCCAAGCAAAATGTGGAATCAACTAAATACAGGCATACATTATGCTCTGTTTCCTTTTCTAACTAAGAGACCCAGTATCTACCTCAAACTGGATATACCAGGATTAGAGGCAACCTCATGAATACAAGAGGCACTGGCGCCTTGCATCTTGTAAGAGGGACAGCTGATTTACAGTAGAAGCTGGATGGTGCCAAAGAATGCTGTACATGAGAGAGGGTAGCATCTGACAAGAGTATTACCCAATCCTCTCGGCTATTTTACCAGAACATATATAAAGGGAACTGTTGGACAGTACTGGGAGAGGATGAAATTCTCAAATAGCAATTCTGATAATGGCTTTGTGCTTTGATGAGATTTAAAGATTAGCCTCCCAGGCTATTTTAAAAAGTTGTTTTTGTTTAGTCATTTTCAGTTGTGTCTGAATCTTCATGACCCCATATTTGTAGGTTTTTTGGCAATGAAACTGGAGTGGTTAGCCATTTCTTTTGCTAGCTCATTTTCTAGATGAAGAAAGTAAGGCAAACAGGCTTAAGTGATTTGCCCAGGGACACAAAGCTAATAAAGCTCTAAGTCGCTTTTTGAACTCAGGAAGATAAACCTTCATGACTCCTGGCCCAGCACTCTATCCACTGAACTACCTACCTAACCCTCAATTTTTTTTAATTAATAAATTTATTTATTTTAAGTTTTCAACATTTACTTCCACAAGATTTTGAGTTCCAAATTTTCACCCCATCTCGCCCCTCCCCCCACCCCAAGATGGCATGCATTCTGAATACCCCTTCCCTAGTCTGCCCTCCCTTCTATTTCTTCCCCTTTTTCTTATCCCCTTTCCCTTCTATTTTCTTGTAGGACAAGATAGATTTCTGTAACCCATTTCCTGTATTTCTTATTTCCCAGTTGCATGTGAAAACATTTTTTTAAACACGTATTTTTAAAACTTTGGGTTCTAAATTTTCTCCCTTCCTCCCTCCCCACCCACCCTCATTGAAAAGGCAAGCAACACAATATAGGCTATACATGTGCAGTTATGCAAAACACTTCCATAGTAGACATGCTGTGAAAAACTAACTCTATTTCCCTTAATCCTATCCCGCCCCTCCATTTATTCTATTCTTTCTTTTGACCCTGTCCCTCCTCAGAAGTATTTGTGTCTGATTACCCCCTTTCCCAATATGCCTTCCTTTCTATCATCCCCCTACTCTCTTGTCCCCTTCCCCTCCTATTTTCCTGTAGGGTAAGACAGATTTCCATACCCAATTGAGTGTGTATGTTATTCCCTCCTTAAGTCAAATCCTATGAGAATAAGATTCACTCCTTCCCTCTCACCTTCCTCCGTTTCCCCTCCACTGTA
Organism: Vombatus ursinus; assembly: GCF_900497805.2. Classification (NCBI taxonomy): domain Eukaryota; kingdom Metazoa; phylum Chordata; class Mammalia; order Diprotodontia; family Vombatidae; genus Vombatus; species Vombatus ursinus. The sequence goes on from NW_020955186.1 coordinate 1,155,249, forward strand.
AGAGCCTTTTCTTTTCTGTTTTTTTGTGAGATAATTTACCCCGTTCTACCTCTCCCTTTCTCCTTCTCCTAGTATAATGCTCTCTCACTTAATTTTATTTTCCAGATATGACCCCTTCATCTTCAACTCACCTTGTGCCCTCTATCTATCTATCTATCTATCTATATACACACATATAATTTTTTCCCTCCAACTACCCTAATACTGACAAAGCTAACCCTCAATTTTAACAACCACTATAGGCTAAACTATTTAATCCTGTTACAAGAATATTTTTGTTGTTTTTATTGTTGGTTTTTTTTTTTGTCAAATCCTCACTTGTGAGTCTCCATTACTTAGTATTCTTCTTCTGTTTAGGGGGGGAAATTATCTATTTCATTCCAGATTAATATTGTACTTTCAGGACCTTTGTTTTGCTTCTTTCTCTTTGTAAACTTCTAAAAATAAGTTATAAATAAAATCACACTTATGGTTCTGGGATGGGGTGATTATTTAATGAGCCCAAAACTATGAGAACAGGGAGTCTAACAACTCTCTCACTAGAAAGAGTCTCCCTGGACTGAGCTTGGTCCAGACTACCTGGGTATAAACAGCACAGGACAGGGAATGTGCACAGTAAATTGGCCCCTGTGGGGCCAGTCATGGTATCTCAATATTAGATATTTCTTCAGTAGATCTGTGATCTTAGTGATGTGAGCAGTAGTCTTATCAGCATTCTTTGTCATTGATCATTTAAATAGATTTTGTAAACATTTTCAAATTTGTTAATATTCATTTTTTTGTCTTATTATTTGTTCATCAATGAAATATTTATCAAAAGACTAGCACAATGCACCTCCAGACAAAGAACTGATGGAGTCTGAATGCAGATTGAGACATATTTTGTGTGTTTTCTTTCATAATCTATATGAAATTGTTTGTCTTCTCAAGGAGAGGGAGGAAGTGAGGTAAAAGATAATTTGGAACTCAAAAAAATGTTAAAAACAATTTCCACATGTAAATAGTATACAGATATAGTTAGCACATTGCCTAGCATATTGTAGGGGCTTGTTCCTTTCTTCTTCCATTCTCCACACCCAGCAGTTTATATATGAATGTTCTTTGTAAGAAAGTATTCTTTAGTTGGGATTCATGCCAATCTTTCTGCTCATCTCTCTCTCTCATTTTTTTTTAACAGACACTTTGTTTTTGTTACTATATGGGTAGATACTATTCATAATCTTACATCAACACTACTCCCTTTTCCAGTATGAAATTCATTATAGTGTTTCATTAACATAGGTCACTGCTAGAATTGTCTAACTCCTTCATCAGTTGCCCTTTGGGTCACCCATAATTTCTTTAGGGCTTCCTAACTTTTTTTCTCTGTAACAAATTTATTAGGGAATTGTACTACATCTGGGTTCTACATAAAGACACATGTACCTAATTTCAGACCTGTGATTTCATGTCAGAGCTAGCTTCTGGCAAAGAAAGTTTCTCACCTATTGCAGTTAAGCAATTATTCTACAGTTTATTCTTAAATAATTGTGTGTCATTGAGATTTTGTTAGTTGCCCAGAGTCACATGACTAATATCTATCAAAGGCAAGATTTGAACCCAGGTCATCTTGACTCTGAGACCAACCCCTCATCTCTTCCCTCATATGGTTCTCACAGCTAGAGAAAGGTAGAAAAGAAAGATAGAAAGACAGAAAGATTGATAATTTGTTTTTTTCTTTGTTGTCCCCCTAACATTTCTTTGCTTCCCTTTCTTTTTCTCATACATGGGGCTAACAGTCACCATAACCATTTTTGTTCCATTTACATCTTCATCACTAGAGCTGCTAGTGCTCTCTTCAGTCTTCTAAGGATTATGCTTTGCTATCTCCTGCAAACTTGAAGGGACAATATTTGAATGCTTACTAGGTTTCCCCCTCTTGACCTTGTTTGAAGACATATTTTCAGCATCTTTGCCCAAAGATGCCTCAGAAGATTCTGAGAAATAGGTTTCTCCAACAAAGTCACCTCCATCATATATTTTTTCTTTTGATTAGAACTGGAAAGCACATTTCTTTTTAAACATTGCAGTTTTTTTTCACTTTTTTCTATGTTTTTCTTCTCAGCTTTATCTTTATTTAAGTATCTTAAATTCTCTATCCATGCAGAACCATCTACTGCTTGCAGAAGCTTCTTCTCCTCTTTCTTTCCTGAACATACATGTAACAACATTGTGGACTCTCTGGATTTTAATTCCTTTAATGGGTTGTTTCTCATGTCATAGCATTATAAAGAAAGAATCGGTGCAGAATCGTGTCTTCTGCTCATTCAGCTGTTTTAGTTAGATAACAAAGTTTCATCTGTCTTTGTTCTGTTGTAGCCAAAATAATGCTGACAAAAGTCTCTAATTATTTTCAAGATCTAGTTTTCCCCATATGAATGCTCTTTTTGAATCATCTACCATAGGTTACAAGTAAGCTTCTTCAACAGCTAGGTTAAGGAAACCGGGAGAAAGTTGTAACTGTCACAATTTCATTTTCACATTGCTATCATAGGAATTGAATCTTCTTTTCTCAGTTTGAGCTTCATTCTTCCATTTTGAAAATTTAAAGAGAGGCTACAAGCAACATCCAGGAATTTGTTGAAAACTTTCCTATCTGTTACACAGGCAACACTTGGTATCTCTTCTTTGTAATCACTTCTAAGCAAATACGACAAATTAATTGATTTCTTCTAGTTTAATTCTAGTTGATGTGAAAGCCCATATACTGGCAATAGTCTTCACACTTGTCTTTACTTAAGAAGTTTTCATATGCGTGCCATGCTCCAAAAATCCAGATATCTATACCATCAGTGATTGTTCTAGAAGTCTGATTAGTAAGGTTCAAAATGGTAGACTGCATCTCTGCCTCCATAGGAACCTCAATGTAGGGAATGCCAAATAATCATAGAAGCTTTGACTTTCCAAGAATAACTGGCCCATTATAGTTGTGGCAATCCATTCTTGTTGCTGTTTTTGAGCTTTCAGAGAATTCTGTTTGATTAAAGGTTTATTCTCTAGAATGTCCACTTCCTCCACATTAATATACTGTCATTAATTGATAGTATCACCTGTTTCTTTTTCAGTCCTTTCCATTGGCTGCTTGGCTGAATGCAGTCTTTTAAAAGAGGTTTATTCTTTATTTTTAATTTTAATTGGCTTTATGTGGTCACAACAGCTCCTTTTTTCTCAGTGTCTATAGCCTCCTATTCTGGAACTGGCTTTTTTACCATGCTGAGAGACAGGTATGAATACTTCATGTACATTAAACTGAAGTTCATCACTACTACTTTTGTTGTCCACTTCAGTGTCTTCTGGCATTGCTTCAATGTTCTACTGTACCTTACTTAATGTACTCCTTCATATTAGTCAAAATTTCACTCTTTATTTTTGGCGAAAGCTTAAATCTTCAGACTCACTGTCTATAGCATAAGGATTATGAAAGAACTCTTGTAATGTTTGTTTTTCACTCATTCTTATTTGCCATTCCTTTTCATCTTCTTATTCTGAGCTACTTTTGTCTTCTTCTTGTAATGAAGGAAAACATAGATGTCATTTTCTCTTTGAACTTGGGTAAGACTAGTTAAGTGCTTCATCTTCTTTACTTTCACCTTTTGAGATAAAAAGGCAATATATTTCTCACATGAATGGCCTTATCTGCCTTCTGCTGCTACTTATGAAACGGAAGTAAACTTGCTCTTTGAAAATATATTTCAAGCTGTCCCCTCTTCTGTATTTGTTTCTTTGGCCTATCAAATCATTTTGATAGCTTGTCTTTTTAAGAATATCTGAAAACTTTTTCTGTAGTTCTCTTTCAGCGGCTGCCAAATATTTTGTCTTCTTTTAGTCAAAAACTGCTTCTTCAACAGTGGTGTTTCTCCATCAAAAACAAAGACAAAAAAATGGACAAATTCTATAAAGAACAATACCTAGCAAAGTAAATGAATTAAAATGAGAAGATGGGCATTTTCAATTGAATTTCCATGTCTGTACCAGAATCTTTAAAGTGCTTGATTCAACCAAATGCCACTATCTGTGAACTAAGGACGTTTAAACTCAATAACCTGTAAGATCCGTTTCAGCTCTACATCAACAATTTTTCACAAATGGGAAGTAGCAAGTCAAAAGCAAGAATTTTTCTTTCCAATATTTCTCAATTTATTTGTCTTTCACAGCACTGAAGAAGCTTTCAAATCCCTGGACTCTCACTGCACTTGGGTTTTCACAAATCATTTCTGTGGAACCAGACCTGTGGGAAACAACCTGTAAATCTCTCTAGGAATGATGGAGGAGTGGGCATTTTGGATGTTTGAGACCATATTTCCTATGCTCCTTTGTAACAGGTTAAAAGCATACTAGAATTTATAGGTATGAATGGGTGTTATGTTTTTTTCTAATAATCACCTGAGCAGACTACATACTTGACATATGTTCCAATGATGCTGCCATTTCCAGAGTCCTTGTGTTACCCTCAGATCCAATTGCTGATCAAGAGTATGATCCACATCATTTTTCTTTTTAAATCAAAACTGTATGTCCCAGGTTTTCATCAGTATTAAACAGAAGAAGCTTTGATTCTTTTTTTTGTTATTTCAGAAAAATTAAATCTACTTTCAAAGGAAGAACATTTTCCACTATTAAGGATATTCAGAAGAATGTTCTGCAGTATATGAAAGACATTCATAATGAAAACTTTTTAAATCATTTCGATAATGGCAACATCTCTGAATTAAATAAATTTTGGTAATTTCTAATATGTGAAATTTTTCCAATAGTTAAAGACTAAAACAAAGATAACACATTTCATTAGTGTTATTTAACAAAATTCCATAAATGCTAGTGGTAGAAATAATAAAGGAGAAAGAAACTGAATGTCTATGTATTTGATGATAACATGACAGTATGTTCAGAAAAACATACAGGATCATCAAAGAATCTAACTGAGACAATCATCAGTAGAATATCCAGATACAAAATATATACCTCAAAATCATTAGCATTCCAATATAACAATTACAAATGAAGAAAATAATAGAAAAAAGAAATCCTATTCAATGTAATTATAAAATATATAAAGTTTCCGGCGGTCATTCTACCAAGACACAAGATGCAAACAAATGCCATTACAAAATACTTTTAAAGGAACAAAGGATAACAAATAATCACAGAAATCCATTCCTGACAATTGGGTAAAACAAATATAATAAAATGCTGTTTCCATCAAAATCAACTTGCAGATTTAATTAAATAACAAAGTAACATAATTCATTCTAAATAATAAAAGCTTTAAAATCTCAATAGAACTATGTGCCACATAATGAAGAGAAAGACAGTCCCAGAGCTCAAGTTATATTATTAAGTAGTAACCATTGAACTATTTACAATTTTTTTAAATGATCAAGAGAGAAAAGTATATTTCTTAGACAGATTTTATAAGCAAAAATGAAAAACAATCATAAAATCATAGATGTAGAGATAAAAGAGACATCAAGAGTACATTTAATCCAAGTCTTACACTTTGGAAATGAGAAAACTAAAGGCCAGAATCCAATAAATCTGAGAAAAAATAAATTATGATGGAAAAGGTTCTACATAGAACAAGAATTGCAGGAAAAACTGGAAGGCAGTGTTACAGAAATTAAATTTAGGCAAACACCTCCCTATACTATTGACATAAATTTAGACAAACACCTCACTATACTATTGACATTCAATTCACACACACATTTAAAGGTTAACCTTTAAATGTGTGTGTGAATTGAATGTCAATAGTAAAACTGACATACCCTAAAAACAAATAAACAAAAGATAGAGAAAGGACAGTTTAATTACCTTAAAAATCTCTGTTTGGCATAGAATTCTTAACAAGATATGAACAGAAGTGATCAGAAAAGTTAAATAATTTTGATTACATGGAAATGAAATGATTTTCATGAATAATTTCAATGTAACTACAATGGTGTGCAAATTAACTAAGAGAAAGTAAAATATTTAAATTTGACTTATATAATGAACCTTACAACATTTTACTTTGATAGGAGTTTTGTTACCATAGACCAGTGAAATCACTTGTCAAATTGCTATATTCTCAACCAACTCTTCTATCACATTGGATATTAAATGAATCTTTCAAAAAGAGTTCATTTTTTTCAAATACATTCTCAATTACAGTCTATAGTTTGTCAATGTTGAGTACTCAGGATATATAAGTGTGTTGTTGTTGTTATTTAGTCATTTCAGTCATGTCTCAATCTTCATGACCTCCTTTGGGGTTTTCTTGGCAAAGATATTGGAGTGGTTTGCCTTTTTTTTTTCTCTAGATTCTTGAATAGTTGAGGAAACTGAGTTAAATGACTTGCCCAGGGTAATGTCTGAGGCTAGATTAGAACTCAGGTCTTACTTAGTCCTGGCCCAGAACTTAGCTTAGCCAAGCAACTTATGCAACCAACATTCTCCGGATGTGGATAGCATTTTCCATCATGAGACTTCTGGAGATGTCTTAGATTCTTGAATTGCTGAGAAGAGTCAAGTCAATAAAGTTAGTCATTACACAATTTGGCTGTTACTATGTACAATGTTCTCCTGGTTCTGCTCACTTCATTCAGCATCAGTCCATAGAAGTTTTTCTGGGTTTTTCTGAAGCCTGTTTGCTCATCGTTTCTTATAGCACCATAGTATTCCATTACATTCATACACCACAACTTGTTCAACCATTCCCCAATTGATGGGCATCCCCTCAATTTCCAATTCTTTGCCACCACAGAAAGAGTTGCTATAAATATTTCTGTATATATGGGTCCTTTTCCCATTTGTATGATCTCTTTGGGATACAGCCCTAGAAGTACTATTGCTGGGTCAAAAGGTATGCACATTTTTACAGCCCTTTGGGCATAGTTCCAAATTGCTCTCCAAAATAATCTGATCAGTTCACAACTCCACCAACAATGCATTTTGTTTTATCATGTTGGCCAATCTGATAGGTGTGATGTGGTACCTCAGAGTTGTTTTGATTTACATTTCTCTAGTCAATAGTGATTTAGAGCATTTTTTCATAAGACTATAGATAGCTTTAATTTCTTCATCTGAAAACTGCCTGTTCATATCCTTTGACCATTTATCAACTGGAGGCTTGTAAGTCCAGTCAACTGAACTTACATTCTTATAAATTTGACAGTTCTCTATATATTTTAGAAATGAGGCCCTTATCAGAGACACTGATTATAAAAATTATTTCCCAGTTTTCTGTTTCCCTCCTAATCTTGGTTGAATTGGCTTTGTTTGTACAGAAACTTTTCAATTTAATGTAATCAAAATTATCCATTTTGCATTTCATAATGTTCTCTATCTCTTGTTTGGTCATAAATTCTTCTGTTCTCCATAAATGTAAAAGCTAAAGTATTCCTTGCTCTCCTAGTTTGCTTATAATATTGGCCTTTATATCTAAATAGTGAAACCATTTTGATTTTATTTTGGTATATGGTGTGAGATTTTGGTCTATACCTAGGTTTTGCCTTACTCTTTTGCAGTTTTCCCAGCAGTTTTTGCTAAATAGTGATTTCTTATCCCAGAAACTGGGTCTTTGTGTTTATCAAATAGTAGATTACTACAGTCATTGACTAATGTGTCTTGCTTACCTAAACTATTCCACTGATCCACCATATCTAAGTTATCTTTATGAAGGATTTAGTATTTGTAATGTCTTGCCTTTGAGTCTCTCTCTTTTATTTTTTTTCATGGCAACATTTAGCATTTTTTTAAAGTGGTCTTCTCAATGCTCTTCTAGCTCCAAGAAACCTATGTCAGAGACATAACAAAAAACAATCTCTCCAATTGTCAAGTACCTCTAAATGCTGAGGAGTATTTAAGTATGCTGAGGAGTAATTATTTTTTGATTCAATATATTGTCAGTTCTTGGTGTTTCTTTTTTTTCATTTTTGACTTTTATTTGCTGTGCTTTTTGGTCTTTTTTTTTTTTTACTTAAATGATCTTTGAAGTGCTTGACTTCATCACTCCAGCTGCTTCAATATCACTAAGAGAAATTGAGATGTATTAAAGAACTTTGCCCAGTTCCTTGGAATAAAAGCTTCTTTAAAATTACAATTAAAATACAAGAAAAGAGAGCAATAAACACATGCATGGTATAAAATTCAGCAATCACCTAGGAGAGAATTAACTAAAGGTATGAAAATCAGTTCAATTCAGTTTTATCAAGTCAAGATCATATGTTCTGAGTATAACACCAATAGAAGTATAAACACATGCCATTGCTCTCAGAAAATGAAAATATATCAAATTTATTCCTTTTTCCAAGAAATTTGCATACTACTGTAAAGCAAAAAAGAAAAAAAAATATTTTATCTCTCTAGCTCCTCCATCAAAAATATATCTCTAATAAGAGCCTAGTATGTAATATTTACAGCAAGCTTATGAATTAATTAAAAAAGAATGTATTAAATGTGCAGTATACACCAGGAACTGTGGGAAGATGAGAGAGAGAGAGAGAAATTCTAGGAATGATGAATGGAATTTCAGGAATTTAAATTGATTAAAGCATTCTTTCCTGGAAAATTAATGGTGATATTTTCCTATAGCTATACATGAAAGGTAGGTGGAAAGGGAAAAGGAAAGAGGAGAAAAGAGAAAAGGATATATTCAAAAGGGCATAGCATAAAGATTGCCAAGGAGAAATATGGTTGGTCAGGTTCAATGTAGATATGGTGATCTCAGGAATCAGAAGATTAGGGCCCTCGGGCAAAAGCTATAATACCCAATAGAACTAGAAATAATGAATGGTAGTTACAAAGAGAAATAAGTAAGCTAGAGGTCAGGGGCAAAACAAAAGCCTCATTTACAAGGAAAGCTATACAAAAGTTAAATGAGTTTATTTAGGAAATAATGGATTACAACTGATTAGAGGTCTTAAATCAAAGACTGGATTATCATTTGTTTAGTATACTATAGAAGAGATTCATCTTTTGGATATAATTTGTATTAGTTGGTGGCTGAGGTCCTTTACAATTTGAAAATTCTATGTGGTCCTAGTCTTTTGTACATGAAATCTCATGAATAGCCAGATAAGTTTTTCTACCTCATATTTGTTTATGTTATGCATTTACTATTTTTTTTTAAATATAAGGTTCTTTAAAGCTCATTTGAGATGAAACAATGCATTTCTAAGGAATGAGAAAAGGCAATTAGGAGTTCCTTACTGAACTAGTTACCTCATTTGTGACTTGAATCATTCAAATATTGTGAATAAGATATGGTGGGAGTCCCTGCCAACAGTTGCCTAAAGACATGCTCAATTAAAGAAAGGACCAGAGAGAACAGAGTGAAAGGTGTCAGTCTCTGTACAGTTAAAAAAATGAACAATTCTATTTCCTCCACATACATTTAAAGGGAAAATTGCACCTTAACACTGAAAGTGTGTGACAACAAACAGGAATTGCAAGTAATAAATCATTTAAATATTTCAGGTTTACAAAATCAGTAAGAAATCAAAAAAGAAAATATATACCTATAAAGTCTTGATATTAATTTATAATGACAATTTTATTAAACCTGACATATTAGAAATCTGATATGGTAATGCCATGATTTATAATCCCCAACAAACCTGATAAGTGACACCTTTAGTTTAATATGTCTAAAATAAATTGAACATTCTTCTTTACTATAGTACACCTATAGCAAAAAATCAGTATTCATCATTTTTTTAAAACTGACATTGTGATGTTAACTCATTTTTTTTATTTTGACAAAAGCCATCTTGTAAATGGTTTATATGAAAGGTGGCAGAATTTGAAGTAAATGACTGAATCATATTGGAATCGTTTCCCATAAGTAAGTAAAGCACTCAGGGACTAAAAAGGCCAGGTCCTACTGCCAAAGCAAAGAGGATAACTGTGATAATTACTATGTAAATGAAGGCAAAACGTACTTATACATGAATAGCTAGGTAATTGATGGTAAAAACAGACCATGGACTTCAAATGCCTGTACAATTGCTTCCCTAAATGTTCCTGGTGATCATAGAGTCTGAGACTTAGAAGGGATCTTAAAGCACTTAATTCAATCCTTACCTGAACCATAAATTCCCTTTATAATATCTCCTTCTTAGAGTTCTCCAGTGACAGTGTACCCTTCTACTGAAGGGGAGCTAGCCCTTTTCATTTTTGGAAAGATCTCCTTGTAGGGAAGTTCCTCATTTTGTGAATCCAAAATTTGCCTTCCAATTTAATGAACATCCTGGTAATATTTTTATTGCTACTGTGGGTGATGATGATGATGAGGAGGAGGAAGATGTGAAAAATATTATAAAGTACATCTTTAGAGATGTGAATATAGGTGATCCAACCAAGTCAAGTTAATGAAAGCAAAAAGGTGGGCAGCTTGAAATCTATGCTGATATTGATAAAGTATTTAAAGAATGAGAAGGGTGGATTCTAACATTGACCAGATTGTCAAAGCCTTGGCATATTGGTAGGGCCTGAGAGAGTTTTACTCTCTTACTGTTGTGTTCAAGTTCATTAATGAAATCTCAGCACAAGAGGATACAGGAAAATGGGAAAATAGAATAGACATTTAATTATTTTATAGTTATTTCTAAACAAAATTTCAATTCCTATGAAGAAATGTTTAGGAAATAATATTAAGGAATGACAATTCCTTATGTAACTTTTGATCATGGTTTTCTATGACCTCTGGTTACAGAGGTTAAAATGTCTGAGTGATATAGGAAGCTCCTGCTTCTTTGAAACCTTGGTCAATTCTCAATGAATGAATGTTAAGCCTTGAGGAAAATGGTTAGAAGAGTTTAGTGACTTGACAGCAGTAAAGGAATTGAGAAAAAATGGGATGATGGTGATGATGATGATGATGAGGAGGATAAGAGCTATTCTATATATTTTACTTTAAAGTTTACAAAGTGCTTTACATATGGTAACTCATTTGATCCTCACAACCCTGGGAGATATGTGCTAAAATTATCCCCATTTTACAGATAAGGAATCTGAGGCAGAGTGGATAGGTGACTTTCCTAGGGTTACAAAGTTAAAAACGTGTGAGACAGAATTCAAAATATATGTTTTCCTGACTCCCAAGACCAGAAGTCTGACTATTATACTACCTGGCTATGGACTTAAGGTGAAATTTTCCTTACTTCAAGTCCTATATTCTGTATGCAGGAACATAAATTGTCATATGCTAAATGCAACCTCACATATCAGTACATTAATATGAAGAGATGTTCCCACAACCTAAACTATTTCCTAGTCACATTAAGAGGATAGGTTTATAGCTGCTTTTTTACAACATACTTTATTGATTATGTTAATTATTCATTTGTCAAAGTTTGTCTGTCAGTCTAATGATACATCTCCTTGTTTGATACTCTAGTTGCTTGAACTTAGTGTGTGATATATTCAGAAGGATCCTTTGGCATAATAAGTATTCTAATGTCTGAGTCCTGTATCACTAACTAATCAATTCAATCAAGTTGTCATTTGAGAGAGACACTTTCATTTTCTCTAATTTATACTTTTATTTACATTGAAGTGATCTCTGTTTAATGCTACGACTGTGGGAGTTGTAGCATCACTGTTAATATTCTGAAGGGCTAGACTCAGTATTCAAATGCTCCATCTCTGTTTCTGATTCCAGAAAGCAGATGAGATACATTATTGTTTTATATATACAGTGATTAAAAAAACTTGCCAGGATCCTTTTCAATGTCAAGGGAGAACAGCAAGGAGGGCAGTATTCAATATGATGAAACATTAGCACAGGTCTTGTCTAGCTAGGGATGTTCATATCAATCTACAGATATAAAGTTTATAGAGTTCCTTGATTTAAAAAAAGGGTTTAGAGACTTTTTAATTGACATTTATCAAGTTACAGTTAAAGCCTCTTCAAATCCAGTTAGCCAGTCAGCAAGCATTTCTTAAGCCGTTACTATGCACCAGAAGTGTTGGTATTGGGGATACAAACAAAAGCAAATTTGACCTTGTTCTCAAGGAACTCAAAGTTTAATGGAGGAGATTCAACTACATTTACTTAACCTCCCTAAGACTTAGTTTTCTCATCTATTAAATGGGAGGGTTGATTTTATGGCTTTCTATGTCCCTTTCAGCTCTAAATCTATCATTATAGGGTCTTGTCCACTAAGAAAATTTAGAAATTTTTGAGATTAAGTCAAATTCACATCCCCTCCTCAAAAGTTGTGTGGAATATTTAAGTATGTATATATTAACATTTTAGCATGAATTCTGTATAAATGTCATTTTTATGGTAGATAGCAATGCTTTTATGAAGGCAAAGACTTCACTGAAACTGAAATATATTTATAAGGAAGGTAAATAACTGCCTCAACTCAAAGTTCTATATTCTGCCTGTTGGAGAGTTTCATTTTGAATATTGCAAGGGTGGGGGAACAAACAAATGAGCAAAAGAAAAAAAAAAACCTTACCTTTATCTTTCTTTGATATGGTTTGATTTAGTCTAGGAGCTCCACATAGTGAGAAATAGAGGCATCTTTCATTTCTTATATGCATTCTTTCTTAGGTCATTAACAGTGGTGGGGTAGGGGGAGGGGCCAGAAGTGAAAATCTTCCAAGCCTCTCTGTGCCCCTGTTCTGATAATTTAGAGCTTACTTCCAGAAGCCAACTATCTTATACCAGGAAATTACCCTTAATCTTCCACATTAAGCAGGCAGGCGGTCTGAATGTGGTATGCAATTTCTTTCAAATTTATTTTCATTTAGAAATTCAGATGAAGTCAGGATATGGTCTAGATGCCTAAGGTCTGGTAGGTGTTTAATCACAAAACTGAAATTAGCATAACTAGATAGATAGAGTTCATGTTTTCTATTCTTAACTGACATTTAAGCTCTTTAAGAAACCCAATCCCCCTCCTTAATATATTCTCTTTACTTTCAGTGAACCTAGAATCTTTTCTTAAATATTTAAATCCAAAGCTAATTAAATGTTCTCTTTTTTGTGTTAATGCAGATGTCAGGTAGACATTATCTACACAGGGTTTAGAAACTTATTTAGTAATTTGTATTTAGAAAAATAAAATTCCATGGAAATGGGCCCAGAAATAGCATCCCATTCTTGTTTGACTGACTGAAAATGAGAGTCTGTGCCAGTCACATGACACATAGTCAGCTGGAAGATGTTTAAAGTTTGTCAGGTTCCCCAGAATATCCATGTTCCCATGCTGGTTGGTAAGATTAACTGGAGATTGAAGCCTTTTAAAGACTTATGATCATAGCCCAAAGCAATTAAAAAAAGAAAAAAAAAAATCTTCAGAGTCCCCTTAGTAATTGTATTAAAATATGGGAGGTCTTTATATGTCACACAAGTAAGGAAATTCTACTGATGCTGGGAGAGTCTGATCACATATTGTTTTCCAGTTCTTAATGAAAAGTTACTGTGGGGTAATTGAAGTTTTGTGGATGAGCCAGGTCTCTAGCATTTTTCAATAAAAGGTTTGTCCTACTTATGAAAAATGGAAGAATTTCTTCACTCTATTTAAAGAAATTATTTTAGATGCTATTAAGAAAGCATAGTGGCCTTAGGGCATGTGTTTCACATAGCTTTTTCTGCCCTGCCCTACCCCCACTTTCAGTCGACATTGACTCTAATATAATTAAAAGTTACTATTTCAAACCAAGTGAATTCTGTACGTAATTCACACAACTTTTTAGCCCACCTATATCTTTTTTTTAAAGTACAATTTTATTAACTTCTTTTGTCGTTTCCAGAATCTTAATTCTCTTAGCATATTTCTCCCTATATTCCTCCAAGAGAGCAATTTCATAAAATATTAATTTAAAAAAAAAAACCAAAGAGGAACAAGAAGGACAAATCTGCAAAAATAATTGATACATTTTGGGAGTTTCAAAATGTATGCAATGTTACATATTTCTTTTTGTTTATTGTTCAGGCAATCAGGGTAAAGTGACTTTCCCAGCATCACACAGCTAGTAAGTGTCAAGTGTCTGAGGCCAGATTTGAACTTGTGTTGTCCTGTGTCCAAGGCCAGAGCTGTAACCACTGTACCACCTAGCTGTCCCTGATATTTCTGGACCACCACAAAAGAGTAAATGGATCTTGTCATAGCTCTTCTTTAGGGTCATCATTATTCTTTATAATTTTGCACATTTTTATGGTTATTGTTCTTTCCATTTGCTTTGCTGTAATCATGGTGTATATAATTGTATTAGCTCTGCTTACTTTTCTCTGCATCATATTATGAAAATTTTTCCTTGATCCTTTGCATGCATCGTTCCTGTTTCTTTTCTGATAGCACGTTAATGTTCTCTTACCTTTAAGCATAACAATTTATTTATACACTCACTAATAGATAGGCTGCTACTTTATTTCCAGTAATTTGCTATCACAAACACATTAAAAAAAAACTTATATAATGATTTTGGTTGCTATGGGAACTTTGTTCCTATCAATGACCTCATTGTGGTATGAGTCTAGTACTACAAACTTTGGGTCAAAGTTTATCAGCATTTGGAGTCACTTTTATTTACATAATTCCAAATTGTTTACCAAAATGGTTTTACTAATTGATAGCTCAAACAAAAATGCACCTCTGTGCTTATGGACACCCTTACCATAATCATCTTTCCTCATTTTTGCCAATTTGCAGATTTTTTGGTGAAAGTACAATGTTATTTTGTTTTGAATTTTTTTTATTGTTAGTAATTTTGAATATTCTTTCCTATGTTAGTAATAATTAGAATTCTTTGGGGAACCATTATTTTTGTATCTTTTGCTTATCTATTCGAGAATTATTTTTTGTTATTATGCAATAAAAACGAATATTAATAACTAACATTTCTATAGTATTTATGATGTAAGGCACTGGGCTAAATTCCTTACAATTTTTTTTTCATTTTTTTCCCTCAAAACAACCCTGGGTGCTCTTATTATCCCCATTTTATAGATGAAGAAATTTATGCAAGTAGAGGTTAAGTGACTTGCTCACAGTCAAACAGCTGGTAAGAGTCTGAGGCTGGCTTTGAACTCAATTCTTAATGACTCTAGGACCAGGGATTTATCCACTTTGTGACCAGGTTTGTATATAGATAGATATACACAAGTAAAAGTAGACATAGATATACAAATATAGATATATAGATATGTAATAGATACAAATATGGATATTCAGATCTATAGATGATAGAAATAAATGATCTGTGGTCTATATATCTTAGATACTGAACCTAATCTGAGAAATTTGATTTGAAGATTGTTTTCCTTCCAATTAGACCTCTTCTATTTTTATCCTAGATACAATAATTTTGTTTGCCCAGAAGTTTTTCAGTATTATGTAATCAAAGTTATCTATTTCATCTTTTGTAATTGTCTTTATTGAATTTTTTTGTTTAATAAAACGTCTCCTACACATATTTACAAGAGGTATATAATCTATTTTTCTTTTCATTTCTATGGTACTATATTTAATATTAAGTTTATGTATCCATTTTGAATTTATTATAAAATATTTTAACAGGATAAGTTTCTGCCAGACTTTTTTCCTCTTTTTTTTAATTAAATAGAAGTTTCTTTCCTCAATAATTTGTCTTCTGGTTTATTGAATAATGGGTTATTGAGTTCCATTTATTTTCCTGATTCTCCATTGTATATTCTCCATTGAGTTACCTATTTTTCAACCAATTCCAAATACTATTGGAATTGCTATTTATTATATAAATGTAGGTCTAAAAGTCCTATTACCCCTTCATTTATGCTTTTTTTTCCTTATTTCAGTACTACTTGCTTATGATCACTTTTTCAATTTCTTTTTCCAGTTGCTTTATTATGCAATCTACCAAGGCCACCAAACTCTGCTGCAGAAAGCATCTCCACACTGGCTCCATTGGAGAGCAATATCAGGTTCAGGGATTTTTCAGGCTGTTGCTTGAACTTCTCTTACAACCTTCCCTTAGGGTTAAGATCTTGCTTAGCCCATTGGGAAGATGGTATCAGCCTCGAAGGAGCAATTATAGAATAAACTTAGTGCTCTCAATTTCAGGTCCTTGGCTCTGGTCCTAATTCATTCAGGCTGTGGTGTGTCACTCCACACTCCCATTAGCAGCACCTTTTAATTGTTCTATTAACAGATCTATCAGCTGACCCAAAGCTTTCCTTACGCAATGGTTAAAATAATGAGGTTTTTCTCTATTGACTAATTGTACTAGTCCAATTCATTTCCATTCTTCTTATCTTAATAGCCTAATTTCTGCAAGATAGTCAGTACCAACTGGGAATGCTGGAACAGTCATCTTGTTGACCTTCCCTAGAAGCCTTTTCTAATTTCACTGAGCTAACAGTTATGTATAAGTGAGGACCTATTCTCTATTCCATTAAAAGAATTCTCCTGCAACAGGTTCTTGCTGCAGGTTATTACTGAGTCCTTTCAGTTGTATCTGACTCTTTAGGACCCCATTTGGGGTTTCTTGTCAAAGATCCTGGAGTGGCTTACCATTTCCTTCTCCAGCTCATTTTACAGATGAGGAAACTGAAGTAAACAGGGATTAATGACTAGTCCAGAGTTACACAGCTAGTAAGTATTTGAGTACCAAAGTGTTATTACTAGCCATCTGATCATTTCAACCTCTATATTTGCATCATCCTTTTTCTACTTAAATCACCTTGTGAACCACACTAGTTTCTCTTCCCAATTACTTAATTTGTCAAATTAATGAACAAGGTTGACTCAGGCCTATTACCTTTTAGATTCTGTTCAGTGTTAAATTTAAATGAGAAACTTTTGGGTTATTCAACAGTTAATAAAAAGAAACTTACTTAGCCATCTTGTGGAACGAATATGCTACCAAATAATATGTTTCAACATTTAGCTTGTTCAGATGAGGCCCTTCTCCCAGATAACATTGAAATTGATGACTTTTATGGTTTAAGGACATTCACCAAAGCTCAAGGACCTTGACTCCACATGGGCAGGCCACTTTACTTCTGTCAGTAACCAGGAATGTTTATAGAGGCCACTAAAAAGTTGTGTCAAGGGAGATGGAGCTTGAACCTTAGTCCCATGGACCAGCCAAGTCCCAGGGCCAAATTTTTGTCATTCAGTGGGAAAATAACAACAGTAGCAGCAGCAGTAACAGCAACAACAACAAAAACAGCAGCAGTGTTACCTAATCCACATTGCAGGAAAAAGAAAAACTCTGGCAGCCAGTAATCATAGCACAAAGATTAAAAGAGTAGAAAAGGAAAGGAATGCTTAAGAAATGGATTATGTATCTGACAAGATAAATCCTACATACTTAAGAAAATGTAAGTGGAAATAAGTAGAGAGGAAAGCAAATTAATAAGATGAATGACTAGGTGAGATAAATTGAAGAAACAGGTAAGTTGGTACAAGGCTAAGGAGGATTTGGGTATGATTGCGGAGGTGTTTTTGAGACTAAGGGCAGCAAGGTTGAATGGGATGGATACATTATTAAGGTGTGATAATCACTGTAAAATTTTAACGAGGCAATTAGAGTTGAGATAAACACTAACAATCAGTTTAAAAAACAAGACAAAATCTCACCTAGTAAGTATAGTAGGAAAATTGTGCAGGGCTTTACATTGTGTATGAGATGTTTTTATTTTTCTGCCACAGTTAAATGATTATTATTTGTCTTTGAAGTGTATGTAGACTGATATCCCTTTTAGAAGAGAATACAAAGGGACTTGAAGAATGCCTCTCTATACTCTGTTGCTAGGGAGAATTCAGTGTTCCTGAAAGAAACTGAAAGGAGGCTTTAATAAGGAAAAGTGTACCTTTGTGGCTCTTCCTGAAGATGAGAGAGCTGGAATCTCTGAAGAAGAGATCACACTGTCCTTCCAAGAATGATTTAGTTGAACTGCAGAAGCTATTAAATAAGAGATTATGCATTAAGGATCAAAAGGAGAGGAGAAAAGTAATAAGAGTTGATGATCTCCTGCTCAGGTTACTGAAGCAGTTAATTGTCAACCTGGTAATGATTACAAAGAGTCACTATAGCTTAATTAAAAGTAAGTCAATTCAGGGGCAGAGTCAAGATGGCGGAGTAAAAGCAGTGACTTGCTTGAAATCTCCCCCAAATCCCTCCACATACCTGTAAAAATGACTCTGAAGAAATTATAGAGCAGCAGAACCCACAAAAAAGACAGAGTGAAACAAATTTCCAGCCCAAGTCAACCTGGATGGCCAATTGGAAAGGTCTATTGTGCCAGGCTAGGAAAGGAGCGCAGTTCAGCATGCGCCACATAGGCAAAGACCAAGCCTCATTGAACTTGGAGGAGGCCTCAGGGGGACTGAATCACAGGGAGCTGTGGCAGTTTCCAGACTTCTCAACCCACAAACACCAAAGACAACTTAGGTCAGTAGGAAAGGTCTGTTGGATCTCAGTAAGAGAGGAGCTTGGTTCAGCTCCAGTCCTGGCACAGTCCCCGGGAGGTGGCTGCTTCCAGAGTTCTCAGCCCACAGACAGAAGGGTGATCAAGGGGCTGATCATGAGGGGATTGCAGGGATCTCTTTGATGATGCTGAGGCAGGATTATCTTGCTTTGCCCATGCTTGGATCTGGGTCTTAGTTCTGGATGGTGGTCCTGGCACAAGAATGATCACTGGTATGGAAGAGCTTGTGGCAAAAGTGGAGAGGAAATACTCCTCTCAGTTCCAAGGCAGAAAAGAGTGCTTGTGGTCAATCATAGACCAGAGCACAAGCCAGGAAAGGAGTAAACACCTCACCCTTGATTATACCATCTTGGAAGAGTTGAAAATTTACAGGTCCCTAAAATATCTTTGAAAGCAGCTGTACAAAAACCCCAAAGCTTGGAATAGTACATTCTCCAAACTGGAAGCAGACTTCTACCATAACAAAGAGTTTAAAACTCGAGTAATTAAATAGGAACATTGAGCAAGCAGTGCAAAAATAGTCAGACCATAGAATCTTATTTGGTGACAAAGAAGATTAAAACATACAACCAAAAGAAGACAACAAAGTCAAAGCTCCTACATCCAAAGCCTCCAAGAAAAATATGAATCAGTCCCAGGCCATGGAAGAGCTCAAAAAGGATTTTGAGAAGCAAGTAAGAGAAATAGAGGAAAAACTATGAAGAGAAATAATGTGATGCAAGAAAATCATGAAAAACAAGTCAACAGTTTGTTAAAGGAGACCCAAAAAAATACTGAAGAAAAAAAAAGTAGGTCAATTCAGACTAACAACATTTCTTTTCCTTTTTTTTTAATTAAGGTTTATTGGTCATTTTTTTAAATATTATTCAAATTTTTTCTAGCACTTCTCTCTTTCCCCCTCCTAGAGATTTGTCTAATTATATGTGTGTGTGTGTGTGTCTGTGTATACATATGTAAGGATTAAAACAAAAAAAAAGTAAAAAAAGAGGAAAATCAGCATAATTAATCAATATATTGAAACAATTTGAAAATATATGCAATATACAATGCTTGTGTGTCTTCCCTCTCTGAAAAGGAGTGTGCAAAGATTATCTTCTCATATCTCTTCTCTCACACTATGCTAATTATTTTTATAATTTTCAACCTTCACTTTTGATTATTTTTATATGTGGTTGTTCTTTCTATTGACATTGTTGTAGTTATTGTATATATTGTTTTTTTTCAGTTCTGCTCAATTCATTCTTTATCTTTACATGGAAATAATTTCATGCTGCTCTGTAATGATCATATTTATAATTTCTTACAGCACAGTAATATTCCAGGTAGCATAATTTAACTATTACCAATCCATAGGCATCTGCAATGTTCCAAATTCTTTGCAATCATAAGTGCTTCTATAAATATTTTTGGTGTATATAAGTGAAACTGTCACTCATTATAACCATTTTGGAAGTTAAATTGAAATTATGCAAAAAAAGTGACTAAAACTTTTATATCCCTTGACCTAGAAATTACTTTACTAGATTGCTCCCTAAGGAAGCAATTGATTAAAAAGTGGAGGCTTCTAAATTGTGCGTGTTCCTGACTGTGTCTCTATATACACAAGTGAATGTGACAGGGAATCCAGCTGAGGATCAGCAAAGACAATAGGTATGCCCTGGTGCCCTTTTCTCTGATTATTTAGTGACATACATGAAAAGGGGTGCTTAAAAGCAGAGAAGCCAACTCTTCTAGCAATCAAACCTCAGAGGTCATTTAAGAAGAGAGTCCTGTTATGGTGTCAAATATCTGAGAGCAGTTGAGAGGCTAGTGCCTGGAGCTGGGATTCTACATGGAATAATATTATAGTGAATTACACTCTAAATGGACTGTATGGTTAGCCTGCAGCTGAAAGTATTTGTGATGATAGCTAAACAGTGAAGCAGATCCATCAAAGCAGCACCTATCAGTGTACCGGTGGATATTTCAAATTCAAGGTCAATGGAAACAATTTAAAGACATCAAGTACCCTGAAATTGTTCCCACCCAAAGGTGCCTTGGCCATAAGCCTTTCTTAAGTGCATGCATCTCCATTTGTAAATTCTTTGCCCATTCTTTCCACTGACACTATGAGAAATTTAGTGCAAGATTGAGTGCCACATTGATGAGGGAGATGTTATGTTGCTGCTATTACCCCCCCCTTCCCAATAAATGCCTTTGCTTTGAGCTCATAGTGACATCTAGATAGCTAGAAACAAGGTAAATACAATAGGTGGGGTCATGAGCTACAGTTTAAGAAATGAGGGCACATAAAGCAACTTAGAGTTGATAAGCAAAACATGCAAGGTCCAAACTGTGTGTGTGTGTGTGTGTGTGTGTGTGTGTATCAGCTTCATTTCAGATGGAGATGACTCTTTTGTTAATGTTTATAATCATAAATGTTATAATTAATTACAGTCAATAATGTTACCTATTTTTCCCTAACACCAGCAATGATAAAGAAGTAAAATAAGGACTTTTTGGTTAGACAAACAAAAAATATTAGTCATTCTTGGTTTTCTCTAACAAAGTTCTTTAAGGATTATTATAGTTGTAATCTACAAACTAGATTACACACTCCTTCAGGACAGCAACCATAATAACGTCCTTTGTACTTCTACACAGCTATGGAAACAGGTTTAAGAAGGTTCAGAATATGCCAAATTCCAGTACAAGGAAAGGCAAAACACACAAAAAAGACCATGAAGCAAGCTATTTTATTGAAAGGACATACTTGTAATATGAAAGACAGTCAGGGAGGATGGTGGTAACAGTTTAGGTTTGCTGGGACCTGGATGGCATTGGTAACTTCCCTGGTATATTAGATAGAATAGGGTACCACCAAATCAGTGACATGATAGTTGATTATAAGATTTTTATTTTGTTCAAACAGGAAGTAGGAAGGGGGGGACAATGAACCTGAAGACTGAGGTTGATTCACAAAAGTGTGTTTATGGGTAAGGGATGGGGGAAGGGAAGAGGAGAAAACTCTTAGGTAACAGCCAGCGAGGTTATATTCAAACCCCCTACCAGTGGAAAAGGGACTTTTTTCCATTACTGCTGGTCTGATTATGTTAAGGTGATTCAGATGACAGGTTACTCCAGAGTTTCATTTAGTGGGGTGGGAAAACTTTTGGTGTCATTACAAAGTTGCCTTTTGAAAATATTTGAACTGAGTTATACAATTTATAGCAGTAGCAAATTTAATTGCTATGACAATTCTTACTAACTATATTTCTTCCTTGCTATAAGAAGTTCCTGCTATCCAGTGTATTATAAACTTCAGATATCAAAAATAAATAGAAAATAGAGAAACAAGATGAGACAGTAAACATTATCTTGGATATGAAAGATGTTTTGGAGTAAAATCAGTAACAGGAACTTGTAAAGCAACTATTTGTCTGAGATGGTTTAGAATGATTCTTCGGAAGAAGGCTAAAGGAAATGGCAGTTAGTTGCCACAGCTGGTATAGTGTTGGATCTGAACTCAGGAATTCCTGAATTCAAAAGCTGTCTTAAACACCTACTAGTGATGTAAGCCTTATAATAAAACTGGGACAGTAATAAAATGAAAATGGCAGGTATGCTAGGGTTATTATGAGAATAAAATGAGATAATACATGAAACATGCTTTCCAACTATTAAAGCACAATAGAAATGCTAGTTGTTATTATTAAATAAGACCAGATAAAATTATAATCATAAATTCAATCAATATTAATTCAACAAACATTTGATTATATATAGAATAATATTTTCTATAGTATTTAAGTGATGGCTATTTTAAAATAAGAAAGATATTTTAAAGTGATATTTAATTTTCTCCAGAATCATATGATACTCTTTCCAAATAATGCTCATCCCATCTATTTTCTTGGGAAATTATGAAGGAATAATTCAATGGTTATTTTCAAAGTTCTCAAAGTCAATTTTCATCAATACAATCACTTCCTCACTTCAAAGTGCTTTGCTTAATGCCATACTGAATATCATCATACTGATTTAATAGTGGTGATAACATAAAAGCAAAATTCAAAATAGTTTCATAATCAGGATGATGTTCTTACCAAAGAATTCAAAAGAAATTTGGTTCCACCCAACAAATGTCATTCACAAGTGAGTGAGGACAAAAGGGAGACATATTTATAAAGTTCAAGTTAATCATACTTTTTCACATCTAAGGAAAGAAACAGAAAATAAATTGGAATTATTTGATAATGAATAATTTAATAGGAAATACTTTTGTTAATATAAATGTGTGAACATCTATTAAAATATACCCATTTAAAAACAATGTGCTAAATAATTTCATGGAGTTCTAGTTTTCATGAATTTAAAATTGCTTTTATTTAGTGGTTTCATATAGTTCATATGTAAATATACAAATATCTTTGAATTTTACAATGATTTTTAAAAATAAAATTGCTGATCTGTAAGTGATTATAATTTCTCCTTTGCCATTGCTCTAGATTTCTAAATACTCATACTTGGCATGTTCCATTCTTTGTCATACATCCTGAAATTATGATTATGGGTTTTGCATAACTAAAATTAACATTTTTATATTTGGAAGTTGTATTTGTTAGCTTTCCAAAGTCTGATAATCATAATTATCTTGCATAGATTATGATGAAACAATTTTAAAAATTCTATTGTTTTAAAAATAGTGTCCATCTTTTTGGAACATTGGGATTCCAGATGATTCATTATACCTTTAACTAATTCAGCCATATTTTTCAGTGAATGAAATATGTACTAGATGCAATAATGTCATATTAAGACTTTCAGGATACTAGAGCACTAAATCAATTAAGCTCCACAGAGATAAAAGAAACTAATTAATTACATTGGATAATGAAATACTTGAGCTGAAAGGAACCTTAGGAATAATCAAATGCAACTACTTCATTTTTACAGGTGAGAGAACTGAATCCCAGAGAGATTACATTAGTTATTTAAGATTATAGAACTACTTTGAGGCAATACAAGGGCTAAAATATGTATCTCACAACTTCCAGTCCAAAATTATTTCTACCCCATAGCAACAACTCCCTGTATCACAATAGGCACAGAGTTAATATGTAAGCATTTTGTTAATTAATTGCACATCTTTAAAATCTTTTTTTCTGAATATAATATGGATATTTCAGTTAAACCTTCATAGCATCCTATCCTGATGCCTTGTTACAGTGTGTAAATGACCCTAGGTTCCCGAATGATATGTTATTTGAGTCCAAGTTCTGACAGCTTCTACTACACTGAAAAGTTTTCAAGCACTGTCTCAGTAGTAGCTCAGATCAACTTTCTGAATATTTAACCAGATAAATACGGAAATGCTTATTATCAGTAGACTTTGTCCATGACGTCCCACAAATACACCACGTCCCTACTTGCTATATTGCCCCTTGAACTTAGAGTAAGGAAGACGGGTTCAAATCCTGACTTAGGAATTTACTAGAGTGTGATTCTAGTTAACCCACTTAACCTCTCTGTGTCTCAGTTTCCTCATCTGTAAAATGAGAGACTTTTTATGGCATGACTTTTAATGTCCTTTCCTCATCTTTTAGTCATTCATTTTATTATATCTTCTACTTTTTCAATGAGTGATAGAATGAGAAGAATAGAGAGTACTTATAATCACATCATTTATAGACTATGCAAAAAATTGACTTTATCAGAGGGTTTAGAATATGACACTCCTCAAGACAAAGGAGCTTGGATTATAACCAACTACCCAGTAAAATTGAGCATGATCTTTCAGGGGAGGAGATGGACATTCAATGAAATAGGGAACTTCCAGACCTTCCTGATGAAAAGACCAGAGCTCAACAAAAAAATTGATCTTCAAATACAAGAATCAAGAGAGGTGTAAAAAGGTAAACAAGAAATAAAAAGGCAAAACACATGTTATTCAATAAGGACAAATGGTTTACATCCCTACATGGGAAGATGATACTTGTAATTCTCGAGAGATGTATTTTTATTGGTACATTTAGAAGGGGTATGCATAGACAGAGGTGTGGGTATAAGTTGACTTTGATGTGATGATAAATCTAATTAAGTGGTGAAAAGGGATTGTACTGGGAGAAGAGGAAAGGAGGAGGCAGAAAAAGGTAAGTTACATCACTTGAAGAAGCACTAAGACCTATTACAATAGAGGGAAAGAAGGGAGGGAGATGAACATTGTTGTAACTTTACTCTCATTGGATTTGGCTCAAAGAGGTAGTAACATACTCAGGCAAAGAAATCTAACTTACCCTATAGGAAGTAGGAGGATGAAGGGGAAAGAAAAAGGAGAGGGTGGATAGAAGGGAGAGAAGAAGTAGTACAGGGAAAGGGAAAGAAAAAGGAGGGGGCTGATAGAAGAGAGGGCAGACTGAAAGAGGTGGTGGTCAAAAGTAAAACTGTATTGAAGAGGGAAAGGGAGAAGGGAGAGAGAAAAGCATAAATGGGGGGGTGAATAGGATGGAAAGACACAGATAGTAATCATAACTATGATTGTGAATGGGAGATGAACCCTCCCATAAAGTGGAAGTGGATAGCAGAGTGGATTAAAAACCATAATCCTATAATATGCTGTCTACAAGAAACACATTTGAAGCTCTGGGACACAGACAGAGTAAATGTAAAAAACTGCAGTAAAATATATTATGCTTCAGCTGAAGGGGAAAAAAAAGGTAGCAATCTTGGTCTCAGACAAAGCAAAAACAAAAATAGATCTAATTAAAAGACATAATGAAGGACACTACATCCTGCTAAAAGGGACCAAGGACAATGAAGTAATATCATTACTAAACATATATGCACCTAAAAGTATAACATACAAATTCTTAGAGGAGACGTTAAGGGAGTTACAGGAAGAAATAGACAGCAGAATTATATTAGTGGGGGACATCAACCTTCCCCTCCCTGGACTGGATAAATCTAACCACAAAATAAACAAGAAAGAAGTTAAAGAGGTGAACAGCATTTTAGAAAAGTTAGATATGGTAGACCTCTGGAGAAAATTGAATGAGAATAGAAAGAACTATACCTTTTTTTTTTCTCAGTGGTACATGGCATCTACACAAAAAACTGATGTACTAGGACATAAAAACTTCATAATCCAATGCAGAAGGGCAGAAGTTTTAAATGCATCCTTTTCAGATCATGATGCAATAAAAATTATATGTAATAAAAGATCATGGAAAGATAGACTAAAACATAATTGGAAACTAACAAATCTAAACATAAAGAATGAGTGGGTCAAACAACAAATCATAGAAATAATCAATAACTTCATCCAACTGAATGACAATAATGAGACAACATACCAAAACCTATGGGATGCAGTGAAAGCAGTTTTTAGGTGAAGTTTTATATCTTTAAAAGCTTACATGAATAAAATAGAAAAAGAGGAGATCAAGGAATTGGTCATGCAATTAAAAAAAGTAGAAAAAGAACAAATTAGACATTCCCAATTAAATACCAAATTAGAAATTCTGAAAATCAAAGGAGAGATTGATAAAATTGAAATTAAGAAAATGATTAACTAATAAATAAAACTAAGATCTGATTCTCTGGGGAAAAAAAGAAAATAAATAAATCTTTGGTTAATTTGATTAAAAAAAAGAAAGAAGAAAAAGAAATTGCCAGTATCAAAAATGAAAAGGGTGAATTCACCACCAATGAAGAAGAAATCAAAGTTATTTTGCCCAAATCTATGCCAATAAATCTGACAATCCAAATGAAATGGATGGATATTTACAAAAATATAAATTGCCCAGACTAACAGAAGAGGAAATAAAATAATTTAAATAACTCCATTTCAGAAAAAGAAATTGACGAAGCCATCAGTGAATTCCCTAAGAAAAAGTCTCCAAAGCCAGAAGGATTTACAAGTGAATTCTATCAAACATTTCAAGAACAATTAATCCTATTACTTTATAAACTATTTTGGAAAATTGGCAAAAAAAGGAGTCCCATCAAATTCTTTTTATGATACAAATATGGTGCTGATACCTATATGGGGAAGAGCCAAAACAGAGAAAGAAAATTATAGACCAATTTCCCTAAGGAATATAGATGCAAAAAAATTGTAAATAAAATATCATCAAAGATATCACAGCAACTTATCATAACAATAATACATTATAGCCAGGTAGGATTTAGGCCAGGAATTCAGGCTCAATATTAGGTTCAATATTAGGAAAACTATCAGCATAATTGACTATATCAAAAACACAAAAGAAATCATATTATTATCTCAATGAATGCAGAAAAAGTTTTCAACAAAAATACAACCCCCATTCCTATTAAAAACACTAGAGAGCATAGGAATAAATGGAGCCTTTCTTAAAATGAGAAGTAGCATCTATCTAAAACCATCAGCAAGCATCATATGTAATGAGGATAAGCTAGAAGCATTTGCAATAAGATCAAGGGTGAAATAAGGATATCCATTATCACCACTGTTATTCAATATTGTACTAGAAATGTTAGCTTTAACAATAAGAGAAGAAAAAGAAATTGAAGGAATTAGAATGGGCAAAGAAGAAACAAAGCTATCACTCTTTGCAGATGATATGACAGTATAATTACAGAATCCTAGAGAATCAAGTAAAAAACTATTTGAAATAATAAACAACTTTAGCAAAGTTGCAGGTCATAAAATAAACCAATATAAATCATTGGCATTTCTGTTACCAACAAAGCCCAACAGCAAGAGATAGAAAGAGAAATTCCATTTAAAGTTACTGTAGTCACTATAAAATATTTGAGAATCTACCTGCCAAGACAAACCAAGGAACTGTATGAACATAATTACAAAACACTTTTCACACAAATAAAGTCAGATCTAAATAATTAGAAAAACATCAGTTGCTCATGAGTAGACCAAGCTAATACAGTAAAAATGAAAATTCTACCTAAATTAATTTACTTATTCAGTGCCATACTAATCACATTACCAACAATTATTTTAGAGAACTAGAAAAATAATAATAGAATTCATCTGGAAGAACAAAAGACCCAGAAAATCAAGGGAATTAATGAAAAGAAATGCAAGGGGAGGTGGCCTAGCCATTACAGATCTTAAATTGTATTATAAAAATTGATATTTCTCTTGCTACTCTAATGTAAGAACCCTGCCCAATGGCCAATGGATGAGAATATTAATGGAGGAAAAGAATCACATCAATATTGGAGCTGTTTTTATAAAATTAATACAAATAATAAAAGAAGTTATGTCAAATGGATAGACACCTCATACGAAGTCAGAATCCATGATCTCTTAGGTTTCTAGTTCGAGGTCTATGATCTTATCTTTTTAATACTGGAGAGAAAATATCAAGAAAACTTTAACAATTATTGTCCTATGTACCTAATATCTTTAATGGATGTCCTTTACATATATATGGACATCCATATATATGTAAAGGACATCCATTAAAGATATTAGTGGGAAATAGTCAGGCTTTCATAAGTTTTATTTCTCATTAGAACATATCTCTTCTATAACTCAACAGATGAAACAATAGAAAGAATAAAAAAATCTAGCTGTGGTTAATGTTTATTATCTTTTCAAAAATTGTTCGCAGTGTAGCCACATCCAGGGAAAGAACTATGGAGTCAGAATGCAGGTTGAAGCATACTATTTTCCCTTTTTTTCTTTCTTGTGGTTTTTCCCTTTTGTTCTGATTCTTCTTTCACAATCTGACTAATGTGGAAATATGTTTAATATGATTATACATGTATAATCTACATCAGATTGCTTGGTGTTTTGGCGAGGGGGAGGAGAGTGAAAGAAAACAAAAAAAAAATTGTCACTCAAAATTTTATAAAAGTGAGTGTTAAAAACTACCTTTACATGTAATTGGGAAAAAAAATAAAATGCTATTAAGTGGAAAATAAAATTTAAAAAAAGAAAATTCTTACAAAAAATTAAAAAAATAAAATAAATTTATTCAGTGGATCTCACTTCCAATAAAATGACTCCTTTTCATATATCAAATTAGTTTGAGTGACCAAAGGATAGATATAAACTTGTTTGATGACCCTATATTTATGAATCTCATGATAAACAAAGCATGTAATTTTGTATGGATCGTTAGGTCAAACTCTGTTGAGTGCTTACAAATCTCTCTGAGAAGACTGTAATATTCTGGGGCTTATTAAAACCAGTGCTGTGTCATCTAAAAAACAGAGATGTTCTGAATATATTAGCACTCTTAAGAAATCCCTCTTCAAGTTGGACACTGGGCTGTATTTTCTATAACATTTCAGTGCTTTCATACAGGGAAAAAAAAGTGGATAAAGAATATCTATTACCTAGATGATAACATGAAATTAGGGAGATAATATACAGAATTTATTCATTATTATGCATTTGTGTATCTGCATGTGTAAAACATTAGATTCGGTAAAACTTTCAAAAAAGTGTCTTACTTCACAAAAATTATTTGATCGAATGTAATAAACTGCATAATAAATATTGTTCATTTTTTCCCATGTGGATGATTAGATCTCTATCATCTCTACACATAAGTAAGCATATAAGCATGTGACTTATGGCTCAAAGTCCATTTTCATAAGACTTTATTTATTTGTGGAGATTGATTCTTAATGATTCACTCCTCCCTGTGGGCCAAAGCCTTGGGAAAAAAAAATCAGTCTTAAAGACTAAGGTTTTGAGAAAGAATACACACAGTTCTAGATATCTCTTCAAAAAAAAATCCCTGAAGAGAGAGAAACAAAAGAAAGATGTCAACATGTACTTTCAGAAATAGTCTTATCTTGTATATTATCATCTGTATGCTTTCTTTGATTTCTGATTATTGTAAACTTGGATAAATGGGTTCATTTGCTATTCACTGCATTTAACTGTCATTTAATTGCGAGAGTCAAGACTTGAAAGAAAAGCTTGCAATGCTCCTCATTTAAGGGATAGTGAACAGAGCTCAGTTTGAATCTAAAACAATTGTTTCCCTTAGACCAACAGCATGAGTGTGGTGCTGCAGATAGATATAATTCTAGCCCAGTAAACTTTTCATGAGGAGTTCAGAGTGGCTAGCCTCTGGCCCTAAGCTTCTGCTTCCTCTCCTGCCATAATTCAAAGATATGTAGAGAAGATTCTAAAGATATCTATCCAGGCTGCCCTGTAAGCCATATCTAGATAGACCCATATGTGCATATGGGTATCTATATATGCAGTCACTGAAGTGAAAGACAACTGATCTTGGAATAAGGAAGATCTAGATTCAAGTGTTAAAAGTCCCAGCTCTGCCGCACACCTGCTGTGTGAACTTGGTGTTTTAGGCAAATTTCTGAAAAGTTGCTGCAGTTATTTTTACAGCAATAATAATGTATCCTTTTCTCATACTCATGCCTCTGTTCTTTTATTTTTACTCAATCTTGTACATTTGTGAGATGCCTGGGTTGGATTTGTTGTATATTATGTGGCCAGCTAACAGATTATAGGAAACTAATTAATTTGCAAACTTTGACTCATTGGAACAAGTAACACATGATTAATTTCTTATAGATAATTGGACTTAAAAGAGTCCAATCAAGACATTAAAATATTTTAAAGGTATATAGAAAAATGGACAGAAACAGATCCCTTGTATGAGAATCTCTCTTATCTTTATATGATTGTTTTCTATCATAGAAAGAATATTTTATAATAAGAATGCAAGTATACAAAAGTCTTCCCTATTAGAAATGATAACAAAATACTTCAAAAAAATATAGCATTTATCACAGTGCCTGACACAAAGGAGGCTCTTAATGAATGCTTATACACTGATAAAGTCATTCTCCTTTCTGATATTTACATTTTATATGAAATAAGTTAGGATTAGAAGGTTCAAATATGTGTAAATATGTGTGTGTGTGTGTGTGTATGTATGAGTGTATGTGTGTGTATATCTATAATTACTTTTTAATTCCAAATTTTATCCTTCCCTCATTTTCTTCCTACATCCATTAAGGGGTCTCTTTCCCTTCTACTTCACTGTTGAGTATGATGAATTCCTATACCCAACTCTGTGTGTATTATTCTGTATTAAAAATTTCTTGCATTGCTCTCATTTTCCCCATTTTTCCTCTGCCATTCTCATTTTATTTTTAAAAATATGTTTTGCTTTCCTTTTTTAATCTATTTCTTTAGCTCTTCTAAGAGTTTTTATTAGGCAAATGTTCAATCTGCATTTTTTGAGGTTTTGTTTGTAGATATTTTCAAGTCACTGTCTTCTGATTCTGTGCCTTGAACTTTTCTGACACTATAGAAGCTTTTTAAAGTAAAGTTCTCTTTTTGATGTTTACCAATTTTTCAAGCCTATTTATTGACTTTGGACTTTATGTTGCAGTTAAGCTTTGGTCACCTCTGGGGCAGGGGTTGGGATGGCTAGCCTGACCTTCTGTGGCTAGACCCAGGAGCCTGTTGTTTTGTAGTGTTTCCAAGGTGGTAAGATTGGAGAGAGTTTTGGTCACTATCTTCCTAGACAGCACTCTGTTCCTTACCTTGGTAGGGCCTCTGTTCCCATGCTAACTCGGACCATAATTGCTCCTCTTTACCCTGGAATGGCTAATGGGCAAATGAGATAAAAAATGGTACCTAGGTCTGAATCTAGTACTAACAAAAGAGTCCCCTATAATTAGGTATTTAGTTACCTTACCATCATTATAAACTGAGTACTCCTGGTGTCTCCAGTGCTGCTGCCACCACCAAGCCTCCAGGCCTCACACCGGGTGCTATGTTCTCCAGGGCATACTCCCAGGCAGCTCCCACCCCATAGTCTGTCTGTAGACCTCTCTATCCTCCCAAGCTCCCTTGGGCTAGAAAAAAATGATTCACTGTGATTTTTTGGGGGGGGATAATCCCACTCACAATTTAATTTGACATGCTTTTTAAAAGTTGTTTATAAGGTTGGATTGGGAGAGCTCAGCAGAAAGGCTCAATTTACTCCATCATCTTGGCTACATACTAATTCTAAATTACTTTGTTTTAAACTAGCTGATACAGAGGATAGGGTGCTGGGCTAAGGCACTTACTAGCCATGGTACAATGAACAAGTCATTTCTCTTTTTAGCTTCAGTTTACTTACCAATTAAATGGATATAATAGTATCACCTACATCACTTACTGTTGTGAGAGGGAAATAAAGTAAGATTTATATACATATACTTGTGGGTATGTAAATACTTTGCAAACCTCAAAGCACTAGAAAAATTCTAGCAATCATTATTATTATACTAATTGTAGTTATTAAACTTAGCATTATTATTATTTAGCTTTTTGGTAATCTCAATACAAATGTTTAAATTTATAGAATAGATTTAAAACAGAGGAAATTATGGATTATACCTAAGCTAATCATTATTTGTAATGCCTCTAATTCTTCTTTCTGAAAGTACAGTGAATTCCAGATACACTGTACTTTACTAAATATAGTTATCCTTGAAAACTTAAGTGTTAATTGAGCTTACATATATTGCATATGTCAACTCAGAAAACAAATGACCAAAGAGTCACAGAGGTCAGGCAACTGCTATTAACTCTAAACAACAAAACAAAACAAAACAGAGAGGTCACCCAGGTTATCAGAACCACAGTTAATTCTAAAAATAAAATAAAACAAAATAAAACCAAAGAAATAACAGTGGTGATATTCCATTGGAGAAGGAAAACTAGACATATGTGCTGGGCCTTCTTTGGTAGGAGATTTGCTTTAGTGTGGACAAATCTCAATACGTATACTAATGGTTATACAGTAAGGGGTAGCCCTGACAATGAGGGGTAACAGCAGCCATGAAATAAATTTGATTCATGGCAGGACTTCATGATTGGAACACAGGTAATACAAATGCTTGTCCAAGCTCAGAGCCACCTTTTGCTTTTGTGAAACAATTTTGGGATTTCACTGTGGCTGAGTTCATCCAGGATTATTATTATATATGCCATATACATATATATATATATATATATATATATGGTCTTGACCTTAAAGAGAAAAACAAAAGGAAGCAAGAGGTATGAGTTATGTTATTCTTGTAAGAATTCTTAATAGGTCTTAATTTTTTTTTGTCAAATTTTCTATTTTATTTGAAAATGAAATCATTTTATTCACTTAATAGTATTTTATTTTTTTCCAGTTACATGTAAAGATAGTTTTAAACATTCATTTTTGTAAGATTTTGAGTTCCAAATTTCTGTCCTTCCCTCCTTTCCCTCCTCCCTCCCCAAGACAGCAAGCAATCTGATATAGCTTATACATGTACAATCATGTTAAATATATTTCCCATTAGTCATGTTGTGAAAGAAGAATCAGAATGGAAGGGAAAAACCACAAAAAAGAAAAAAAAGTGAAAATAAAATAATATGCTTCAATCAACGTTCAGACTCCATAGTTCCTTCTCTGGATGTGGATAGCATATTCCATCTTGAATCTTTTGGAACTGTATTGGATCACTGTATTGCTGAGAAGAACTAAGTCCATCAGAGTTGATCATTATACAGTGTTCCTGTTAATGTGTAAAATGTTCCCCTGGTTCTGCTCACTTAACTCAGTATGAGCTCATATAAATCTTTCCAGGTTTTTCTGAAATCTGCCTGCTCATTATTACTTATGGAATCATAGTATTCCATTACATTCATACACCACAACTTGTTCAGCCATTCCCCAATTGCTGGGCATTCCTTCAGTTTCCAACTTTTTGCCTCCATGTAAAGAGCTGCTATATTTTTGTACATGTAGGTCCTTTTGGCATACAGACCTAATAGTAGTATTACTAATAGGTATAGCGGATTCTAATGGTGGAATTAAAGGTTATGCAGAGTTTTATAGTCCTTTAAGCATAGTTCCAAATTACTCTCCAGAATGGTTAGATGAGTTCACAACTACACTAATAATGTGTTAGTGTCCCAATTTTCCTACATCTTCTCCAACATTTGTTATTTTTCTTTTCTGTCATATTAACTAATCGGATAGGTGTGAAGTAGTACTCCAGAGATATTTTAATTTACATTTCTTTAATCAATAATGATTCAGAACATTTTATATGACTATAGATAGCTTTAATTTCTTCATCTGAAAACTGCCTGTTCATATACTTTGACCATTTATCAATGGAAGAATGAGATGTATTCTTACAAATTTGACTCATTTCTCTATATATTCAAGAAATTAGGCCTTTATCAGAAACACTAGCTGTAAAAATTCATTCCCAGGCTTCTGTTTCCTTCTTACCTTGGTTGCATTGGTTTTGTTTGTGCAAAAATGTTTTTAATTCAATGCAATCAAAATTATCCATTTTGCATTTCATTATGTTCTCTATCTCTTCATAAATTCTTCCTGTGTCCATAGATCTGACAGGTAAACTATTCCTTGCTCTCCTAATTTGCTTGTGGTATCACCCTTTATATCTAAATCATGTACCCATTTTGACCTTATCTTGGTATAGGGTGTGAGATCTTGGTCTATGCCTAATTACTGTCATCTTATTTTCCAGTTTTCCCAGCAGTTTTTGTCAAATAGTGAGATCTTACCCCAAAAGCTGGAGTCTTTGGGTTTATCAAACAGTAGATTACTATAGTCATTGACTACTGTGTCTTGTGTAGCTAACCTATTCCACTGATCCACAACTTTATTTCTTAGCCATTAACAAATAGATTTGATGATTGCAGCTTTATAATATAGTTTTATATCTTGTACAGATTGGGCATCTTCCTTTGCATTTTTTTTTCATTAATTCCCTTGATATTCATTTCCTTTTGGTTTTTCAAATGACTTTTGTTATTATTTTTTCTAGCTCTTTAAAATAATTTTGGTTATGTGATTAGTATGGCACTGAATAAGTAATTTAGGTAGAATTGTCATTTTTATTATATTAGCTTGGCCTATCCATAAGTAATTGATGTTTTTTTTTCATTTATTTAGATCTGACTTGATGTATATGAAAAGTGTTTTGTAATTGCGTTCATATAATTTCTGCATTTTTCTTGGTAGGTAGACTCCCAAATATTTTATATTGTCTACAATTATTTTAAATGGAATTTCTCTGTCTCTTGCTGTTGGGCTTTGTTAGTAGTATATAGAAATGCTGATGATTTGTGTGGGTTTATTTTACCCTAAAACTTTATCCTGAAAATCCTAAAACTTTGCTAAAGTTGTTAATTATTTCAACTAATTTTTTAGTTGATTCTCTAGGATTCTCTAAGTATGTCATCATTCCATCTGCAAAGAGTGAGATTTTTGTTTCCTCATTGCCTACTCTAATTGTTTCAATTTCTTTTTCTTCTCTTTTTGCTAAAACTAACATTTCTAAGACAATACTGATTAATGGTGGTGATAGTGGGCATCTTTGTTTCACCCCTAATCTTATTGGGAATGCTTCTAGCTTAACCCCATTATATATAATGATTGCTGATGGTTTTAAATAGACACTGCTTATCATTTTAAGAAAAACACCAATTATTCCTATGCTCTCTAGTGTTGTTTAACAGGAATGGGTGTTGCATTTTGTCAAAAACTTTTTCTGCACCTATTGAGATAATCACATGATTTCTGTTCATTTTGTTATTGATATGGTCAATTATGCTGATAGTTTTCCTAATATAGAACCAGCCCTGAATTCCTGGTATAAATCCCACCTGGTCATAGTGTATTATTCTTGTAATAAATTGCTGTGATCTCTTTGCTAATCTTTTATTTAAAATTTTTGCACCTATTTTCATTAGGGAAATTGGTCTATAATTTTCTTTCTCTGTTTGGGTTCTTCTTGGTTTAGATATCAGCACCATATTTATGTCATAAAAGGAATTTGGTGGGACTCCACCTATTTTTTCCAAATACTTTACAAAGTATTGGAATTTATTATTCTTTAAATGTTTGGTAAAATTCACTTGTAAATCCATCTGGCCATGGAAACTTTCTTAGAGAGTTCATCAATGGCTAATTCAATTTCTTTTTATAAAATGGGGTTGTCTTTTATTTCCACTTCTGTTAATCTAGGCAATTTATATTTTTGTAAATATTCATCCATTTCACTTAGATTGTCAGATTTATTGTCATACAGTTGGGCAAAATAGCTCCTGATTATTGTTTTAATTTCCTCTTCTTTGATGGTGAAATCACCCTTTTTATTTTTGATACTGGTAATTTGGCCTTCTTTTTTTTCTTTTTTTTTTAAATCAAATAAACCAAATATACTTTTCTTTCTTGCTACTTGAAGTATTTTCTCCTTGACCTGATAATTTTGGAATTTGGCTACAATATTCCTTGAAGTTTTCATTACGGTTTCTCTATCAGGAAGTGATCAGTGAATTCTTTCAATGACTATTTTACTCTTTGGTTCTAGGATATCAGGGCCGTTTTCTTTGATAATTTATTGAAAGATGCTGTGCAGGCTTTTTTTTTTTTAATCATGTCTTTCAGGTAGTCAAACAATTCTTAAATCATCTCTTCTGGATCTATTTTGCAGTTCAGTTGTTTTTCCAATGAGGTGTTTTATATATTCTTCTATTTTTCCACTCTTTTGATTTTGTCTGAGTGATTCTTCATATCTCATATAGATTTCACTTGCCAAATTATATTCTAATTTTTAAGGAATTATTTTTTTCAGTGAGTTTTTGTACCTCCTTTTCCATTTGGACAATTCTACTTTTAAAGGAGTTGTTTCCTTCAGTTGATTTTTTTTTTCCCATTTAGCCAATTCTTTTTTTAAAACAGTTGTTTTCTTCAGTCAATTTTTGTGCTTCCTTTTCCGAAATGTTGACTCTTTTTTCATAATTATCCTATATAATTCTCATTTCTTTTCCCAATTTTTCTTCTAACTCTCCTACTTGATTTTTTGAATCCTTTTTTGATCTTTTCCAAGAGGAATTTTGGGGCTTGAGACCAATTCATATTCCTCTCTGAGACTTCACATGTAGGCATTTTGACATTGTTGGCCTCTTTTGAGTCTGTGATCTCAAAATCACAGATCTGACAGGTAAACTATTCCTTGCTCTCCTAATTTGCTTGTGGTATCACCCTTTATATCTAAATCATGTACCCATTTTGACCTTATCTTGGTATAGGGTGTGAGATCTTGGTCTATGCCTAATTACTGTCATCTTATTTTCCAGTTTTCCCAGCAGTTTTTGTCAAATAGTGAGATCTTACCCCAAAAGCTGGAGTCTTTCTTGTCATCATAGTAATTTTCTTTGGTCAGTGCTCTTTTTGTCTTTTTTACTCATTTTTTAAGTTGAGCTCTGCTCCTGAGACACAAAGGGTACTGTCCCAAGCTTCTTGTGCTATGGGCCAGGAGCCTAGTCACTGGCTTTTTGCTCTGGATCATCTGGTGCTGGAGGCTTGCTCACTAAGCTGAGGTGGCCTGACCTAGTCACACTTGTTGTGCCAGGTTTCTGGGGCTGCCAATTTGCCTTCTGAGATGGGACTGGAGACCTCACAACTGGCCTGCTGTGCATCTAGCCTGCTGAGCCAGGACCGAAGGGCCTTGGTTGGTAATCTTTGCTGTGGCTAAGAGCCTGCTGATGGTTTCTTGGGACACCATCTATGCTGGGATGTGCTTTTCCTTTTACTCAAGTCAGATAGAACTTTTCTGAAGACCTTCTAAGTTATCTTAAGCTGGAAAATTGTTTCACTCTCTTTTTGTAGGTTCTGTCATTCCAGAATCTGTTCAGAGTTTTGATTTATGATTTATTCTGAAGGAAACTGGGGAGAGCTCATGCAACTTCCTGACTTCTCTTGCCATTTTGTAGATGGGTCGGTTCTGAAAAATCTATTTGAATGGTTGGCTTTTTTGGTTTTCCCCTCTAAATCTATGAAAAGCATTTTACAATTACTTGTGTTATTTCTTCTGGCTTTATGTGTTTAGATATGTAACAGTAGGACATTGTCTAACATTTGGTATTTTCTTCTTTCCAAGTGAGGTGATCACAGATGTAGCAGTTCTCTTAAAGCAGAGTTGACTTTGTATTTCTAGGAGTGATTGTAAAGGGTTTCACCCAGAAGTTTATTATGCTGAAAGGCTTCAGGAGTGATTTTCATGTCAACTATGATTCTCCACAGTACTTTGCAATAAGTGGCTCTGTGCGGATTCCCATTGTTCACTTAGAATCATCAGTTCTAAAAGAACTTATTATAGCTGGACGGCATTCACATTATTTAAATATCTGCTGACAGTCAAAAGAATGAGATCTCTTCTATCTTGTCATTTGATTTCATTCAGCACTTAGTGAATTTTCCTGAGCTTCCTAGCAAAAAGACATGAGATTTTCATCCTGGCTTGGCCTTTTCTATTTGGGAAAAGGATATGTATAATGATAAGTGTGATAGGTGTCTTCTAAATCTCTCCCTTCTCTTCCCATTTTCTCTTTTAATTAAAACAAATTGGAGTGTAATAAAAAGATCTATTTTGGGAAAATGTATTCTTATTCTCCTGTGGTGATACAAATAAAAGAGTGCCTCATGAGGAAAAAAGAAATAGAGTAAAACTTTGGTTTACATCTTATTATAGTTTCCCTATTGAACATTCTGAAAGGTATGCTCTGTTTTCCTGAAGCCACCTTAACTAATTTAAATGACCAAAGGCAAGTAAATTAAGTTGTCAGATCACATGATCATTAAAGGCATCCTGGTGATTCCCATTTTTTGAGCTTCTGATCAAGTTTAATTGCTTCTCTCCAGTGTAGTATCTATGCACTCTCTCCGAAATGCCCCTATGGTTGTGACTATTGCATTTAGTTTGTAATATCCTCATTTCCCCTGCTCAAAAATATTCCTTGACTCAATGAAAAAAAAAGTGTGTATGTGTGTGTATACACATACATACACACATTTCATATGTACATAAACACAAACTCATACACATATGTATACAGAATATATGTGACTGATATATACTCGTATATGTACATATATGTATATATATTATGTACATATATATACAACACCAATATGAACACTAACAGAAAATAATTGAAAATTGTTTGAAAGCTTTTGAAGATATTGATAATCAACTATTTTATTAGCCAATCTTATAAAAGTGAATCTTGAGTGTTCTTATTTAAAAAAATATTTTCTTTCTTTAAACAGAAGTAGGTGATTAGATGGAATATTGTTATGTATTATAAAACTTCATAGATTATGATGAACTGCTTTTTTTTTCTCCTCTTTTAAAAAAAATCTGGCTCACTGAGAAAGGGGGAAAAAAAAGAATTAGTCATTGAGAAAGGGAAGAAAGAGGGATGTATTCAGAAATGAAGATGATGTACCAGCAGAAATATCAAGTATCTTTGAATACAGTGTCTCAAAGTGACATATACAAGAGGAAACTTAAGTTCATTTATTATGATTGTAATCATTCAAATCAACAAGTATGGAAAACCATAGTATAGGAAAAATAATGCTAGTAAAACATTTCATAACACATTTTAAAACAGAGAAATGTGTAAGGAGACAAAAAATAAACAGGAAAACTTTAATATCTCCTTAAATTAAATATTAATTTAATAAATCTACATAAAAGGTATAAATGTAATATTCCTGTAATTTTTCCTTATTTTCTGAAATGTTCAATTTGTTTTTGTTAAGTTCATAATTAAAAAATGAAATATTAAAAGGAAATTATATCCTGTAAACGTTTGATTTGTCCACTAAAAAAACATTATAATGTCATTTTCATGGTGACATAGGAGTGAATTTTGGTTCTTGAAGGTTATGACAAATATATACATATATAATATCTAACAGGCACTACTAAGCTAAATGTCTTCAATAATAGATCTTATAATGTATTTTGTATAGGTGTTAGACAAGAACCAACCTAACCAACATAAGAAAGGTTAACCAACAGAGGTTGCTGATCAGACATTGAATTAGGCTTTGTTTGACTGATGTTTTTGGCCAAAGCATCTCCTAATATCAACATTTTAAAAAATATTTATTTTCAATTCTAAATTCCCACTCTCTACATCCTTACCTACCCATTGAGAAGGCAAAAAAATATGATGCCCATTACATATGAAGACATGCAAAATATTTTTGTTTTAGCTATATATCAAGTTTAAAAAATAAGAAAAATAAGTTAAAATTATGCCTCAATCTCCAATTTAAGTGCATTAGCTCTCTATTTGTAGATGGCTAGCATTTTTCATCATGAATCCTTTGGAGTTGTGGTGGCTCCTTGTATTGATTATAGTTTTTAAATCTTTCACAGTTGATTATCTTTACAATATTTATGTTATTGTGTATCTTGTTCTACTAATTCTGATCTTTTAACCCTGTATCAATTCATATATGTCTTCTAAGTTCTTCTGAAATCATTATTTTTTGTAGCACAATAGTATTCCATCACATTCATATATCACGACTTGTTCATCTATTCTCCAATTAATGAGCTTATGTTTCAATTCTTAGCCAGTACAAAAAGAACTTCTTTAAATATTTGTGTTTATATGTCCTTTTCCTCTTTCTTCGATCTCCTTGGTCCACAGACCTAGTAGCAGTAATGATTTATGGCTTTTTGAACATAATTCTAAATTGTTCTTCGGAATGGTGGGATTAATTCACAGCTCCACCAATGGTACATTGGTGTACCTATACTTCCACATGCCCTCCAGCATTTCCTTCAACCCAATCAATCCAGGGGAAAGGTAAAATTTTACTAAGAAAAAACTTCCACAACTACTCTAGTCACCTCTTATAGATTCTCCAGATCCTGAATCTCGTATTCTTCTTTTCCTTCATTGTAGCCTTCTTCTGGGATGTCCTCCATTTGAGTTTGAAACTGAGCTCAACTATTAGATATGTGACCTTGGAGATGTCATTTGACTGTTCTGATACTCAGTTTTCTGACATATTTAATAGGAAAAATATTAGCAACAACCTCACATGGTTGTTAATGCATTACATAAATATGAGTTATATTTTTATCATGTTTATTCTGCCTGAACCATCTTCCCTTGTTTCAGGTAGTCCCTTTGTAGTAATCTATTTATAGATGATATTCATTGGCACTACTAAAAGTTAAATATCAGGTGATTTCTTGGGGCCAACCAACGTGTATTTACAAACTGTGGTGCTAAAAAGTAAATTTTTACTTTGTTTTTGTATCTGGATAAATAACAGAATTCATCTGGAACAATTCTAGCTAGCATGTAATAAGAAATAGTTGCAAAACAGATTAATTACTCTCACATTTCAATCTCTTTTACATCCTCTCATTTTGGGTGGCTTCCAAAGTTAGAGTAAAAATATCTTAGTGTCTAGAGTTAACATGTAAATTTGTTGTCCTAATGATTATTTTATTTAAAAAATGTCACCCAAATTTCTAAATATTTTCATGATGAGAAACATACTATGATTTTAACTTAGTCTGAAAATTACATCTCTTACCTGTTATATGTTTTTGAGGTCTTGCAAGAACCCGTGACCAAAAAATAGTATTTGATTTCTCTGCAGTTTTTGTCAGAAAAATGCGAGACCAGGACCTTTGTTTTAAATGTGATTTCTGTCTTTTTTACAAGACAAATTTGGTTGTTACAAACAAAAGAGATAATATTGTAAAGCCCTTATTGTTTATGAGCTGTTCTAAGAGTGGGATATGTTAATCCTGCCATACAAGATTTCATTTTTTCATGTCTCCAGATGTAAAGGTGAAAATTTGCTAACTTTTATTTCCATTGAGATGTGGAAGCTTTTTTTGTCATTAAATGATTTAATAAGAGTCTTTTTAAATAGATCACTTCTTTCTCTTTAACCTTTAGTCAGAGAGAAGAAAAATAATTTTAAATCCATAGGTCAGCACAGTGTAAGTATTAAAATTCTTACCTTTTTTTAAAATTCACTTTCCTTTTTTAAATAGCAGTTCTGGTCTAAAAAAAGTCTAGAGAATTTTCCAAAGGTTGAAGAAGTACTCTTGTTACTTGATCCTGTGTTGATAGATTACCCAGAACATAAAAGACATTTCTATAATTACCGTAAATGAAGTGTCATCTGGCCCATCACTCCAAAAAAGTAAAGCTATGTGCCTCATTCAAATTATGCATTTTCAGTGTCAAGGAGAACAAAATGATTAGTTAAATTAACCTTTGTACTAAAGGTTACTAAGTAAAGAAAATTAAACATTTATAGACCAGACATAAAGCCATATTTATTAACCTGAGGTTTACTACTCCCTTTATGCCATTACTGGAAAGGTTTATAAAGACAAGACAGTAGAAGGTAGATGGCATAGGAATAAAAAATATGCATGTGTATGTGTGTGTGTGTGTGTTTAAAGAATTCTTTTTAACACTGTCTTGAACAAACATGTCTTGGTAGCACTTTCAACACAGTAATTTCAATGTGCAATGTAAAAAAATAACCAAAAGAATATTTTTACTTCTTTTATTTGCTTGAATGAAAAGCAAAACAATCACTCATACAGAGTTGTGCCTTATAGTTGTTTTACTATCTTAATCATATAGAGCAACCACAGAATGAGTTTTGTTTTGTTTGTTATGTTTTGTTTTACTACATGCCTTTTATGGAGGGGCAATGCGGTATAAGTGTATGTACATATGTATATTTATGCAATAAAGACTTGGGGAAACAAAAGGCACAGAGTAAAATAACACATAACAAACAAAACAAAACACATTATGTGTGTATATATGTATATTTTTAAAAAGGAGAAAAAAGGTTGTCTGCGTCAGAAATTTTATAAATCGACTATTTCCAGTGCCACTTACCTTCTTTCAAATAGATCAAAAAAGCAACAAACAAACCAGTGTTCGAGAAGATGGGGACTAGCAGAAATGATCAGAATTTATAATGAAGTCCCCTAAAGTCCAAAACAAAAAGAACAGCCTGGTGCTATGGTTAGTCCAAGTACTTGGAGTCTGGAAGACCTGAGTTTGAATCAAGCTTCAGCCACTTTATTGTGAGCCTAGAAATGCTATTTGAGCTCTCTTTGAACCTCAATTTGCTTATTTGGAAAACTGAGTAATAGCTTGACCCAAAAGTTCTTCTGAAGAAAATGCATGTAAAATTATTTGTAAACCTCAAAATTTATATAATTGTCAACTATTATATTAGGACTCCTTTAGCCATAGGGCTGACATTCACTATAAACCATCACATTTGGGGTAAAGAGGTAGATGTTTGTTGTTGTCAGTGTAGTTTTCTTTTTTTTTCCGCCTTTAAATGCCCATTCTCTTAAGCAGCAATCTTTCATTAAGAATGGTAGCAGCTCCCTGAATATACGTAAAAATGAAAATAGCCAATATTTATGTAATTCTTAACAAACTCTTTTCCCTTAAAATCCCCACACTCAATTTTTAATTTTTTTTCCATCCAATGATGACATATGTTTGCATATCTTGGACTGCCAAAGTGTCTTCAAGGTCAAAGTTGTAAGTAACAAAGTAACATAAGAGCAATGGAGAATCAGGTAATGAGTAATAGAAAGTTGCAATATATTTCCAATGATAATCTTTCAAGAAATGACATTAATGGATGAATTATGGGAAAAGAAAATGGTATTACACATATAGGTATATACATACACACGCATATCTGTATATGCCTATATGTGTGTATGTGTACTTATTAAGTACCTACTATGTGCGCCAGCAATTTGAAGCTAAGTGGCACAGTGGATAGAACACTGGGCCTGGATTCAGGAAGAGTTGAGTTCAGATTTGATCTCACATAGTTAATAGTTGTATGACCTGGGGCAAGTCACTTAAACCTGTTTGCCTCAGTTTCCTCCTCTGAAATGGGAGAAGGGAATGGCAAACCACTCAGTATCTTTGTTTGGAAAATACAAAATGGGGTCACAAAGAGTCAGACATGATTGAAATGACTAAATAGCCACAAACTAACTTGGCTCTAGTTATTGAAGTGACCCATTCATTTCCCCACCCGGTGCTTAACCTGATTTCTTTGTACATTCCTTTCAATTGGAGGCAATGACTTTTCTGTAAGCTATTTTTTTCTCCCTGTGTTTTTTTTTTTCTTGGTATTTATTTCCTCTATAGGCATCTGGTACCAATCTGGAAAAAGAAAGCTTGAGCTTAACAGGTACCACGTGGTTATAGGCAGATACTTCCTTTAAAGCCTTAATTTGACAAAACCATTGGCCAGAAACCTCAAAAGGAGTTACATCATTACTCTGCCGGAGTTCTTTCCGCTCAGCAGCACTACAAGCTGGACACTGGCCCAGGGAATTTCAACCTGAATCAACATAGTTCCCTTTGAGAATGAAATGATGCATTCAGAAGCCAGGATTCCATTGTACGTTTTCAAAGCTGATGTTTTATTATTTTTTAAAGGCCAGCTTTTCTGAGATCTTTTTATTCTTCTCCTTATTCTATTTTTTTAAATTCTTTTATGTTTAATCCAAATTCAACTTTGTTTCACTGCTTTGTCTTTCAGGGTTGCTGTGAGGATCAAATGAGTATGTTTACATACAAAATGTCTTCTAGACCTTTCAGTATTTTAAGTAAAAGCTATTTTTTTCAGTGAATATTTTTCTGGTAGAATTTTTATGATATTATAGGCTATTTTGGGTGATGGTAATTTAATGGCTCCAATGATCGATTTTGTCAGAGAGCTCTATCAGGAAGCTTATATATTTTGCTAGGTGAGACAGTGAAAGTTTAACCTAAGGTGGTAACTGTGAGTAGAAAGAAGTAATCAAATTAGAGAGGTATTGTTGAGATAGAATAATTAAAACTTGTCAAAGGATCAATTAAAATTTTATTGAGCACCTACTATGTTCCATGCATTGCACTTAGTGCAAGACAAAAAAGTACAAAGAATCAAACAATCCCTGCTCACGTGGAACTTGTATTCTAATAGGGAAGGGAGAGGGAACAAGTATTTGTTAAATGCCTGCTATGTACTAAGCTCTGTGCTAAGCAATTTACAAATATTGTCATTTGATGATCACAAAAGCCTTAGAAGGGAGGTACTATTATTATCCCCATTTTAAGATTGAGGAAACTGAGGCATATAGAGCTTAAAATGGAGGAGGAACAGCATAGTCCTATTTTTCCCCCAGAGCAGTGAGGCCCCATCCTTTCCCTATATCGTGACTGCAACCCTTTCCCCTATATTCTTAGCCCTATATGCTGAGCAGACAACTACTTCCCCAAACTCTGAATAGGCAACCTCACCACTCTGTAGTCCACCCTATCACTAGCAACCTTGTGGTCAAGGGACTTTCCCAAGACCATGCAAGCACAATAAAATTCCTCAATGCCTGACAATA
The DNA here is from genome assembly GCF_900497805.2 of Vombatus ursinus. Classification (NCBI taxonomy): domain Eukaryota; kingdom Metazoa; phylum Chordata; class Mammalia; order Diprotodontia; family Vombatidae; genus Vombatus; species Vombatus ursinus. The sequence continues at coordinate 1,199,953 of NW_020955186.1, forward strand.
ACTTATGGGATGTCAAAGTCCCTATTTGTATCTTATGAATATAGTAATGAAGGAACTCTCGAGAGTGAAAGTATGGTTATTTCAAGATAGCCAACCAGAAGACTCAGTACAGCACAGGTACAAGTCTTTTTTTTTTCTCTTGCATAGCACAAAGATTATGCCATAGCAAATTTCCATAAGTTATTCTCCCTTCAGCTTGATATAAGTCAGTTTCCATCCACCTTCTACCCAACCAACCAGTATCCTGAGCTGCTTGGTTCTGTTTGCTTTTACTACAATAAAGCCCTGCTCGGAAGGACTCTGGCCTTGGTATTCTTACCAACTCTGAACCAGCTCTCCCACTGCAAAATGAACTTCACAGGTTCACACAGAAAATCTGAGGCTGGATTTGAACTCAGGTCTTCTTGACCCTAGGGTGAGCACTCTCTGTCCTACCAAGCTTGCTCGAACAAGAAATAGAATAGATGTTTATCTATACAGATATAGATAGCTGTGGATAAATTTAGATAGATGTAGACATTTGTATGTATGTATGTGTATGTATATATATATATAGTACATGCATACACACATACACACATATATATGTATATATACATACTATCTACACATATACAAAGAAAAAGAAATAAAAGTATATAACTACAAGCATGTAAAAGAGTTAAATAATGTACAAATTAGTCAAAGAAGATAAGGTAAAGGAAAATTATAGATGGCTTTCAAGGCTAGCCTAAAAAGTTTTGATGTTATGCTAGAGACAACAGGGACCCATTGAATGTTTTAAACAGGAGTATGACATGGTTAGAACTGCACCTTAGAAACATTATTTTGGTAGCCTAAGGAGATAGAATGGAGAGGAAAGAGACTGAATTTAGGGAGACCAATCATGATGCTGTTGTAATTGTCCATATAAGGGGTGATAGGGGCTTGAACTAGGCTGGTGATAGTTTAGGTTCATAGAATAGGAGTGCTATATAAGGGATGTTATTATTGTGGAAACTGCAGCACTGAGAAAAAACAGACTACATTGGGATAGAAGTTAGTGATGGTATAATAAAGTTATCTGGTCTCTGACACAAACTAGCTATGTGATTTTGGTTAAATCTCTTAACTTCTCAATTGTCAGGGGAACTCTGAAACTATAATTTGGAGAAGAGTTGCTAATCTGCACTGGTAAAGACAGTTTCCTTCTCAGTAGATCCCCACTTAGATAAAACCATAGGTTTCTTTTGCACATTTATAAAGCACACCTAGAATGAGCCAAACTGTGCTATACACCAGGGACATAAAGATAAACCTGAAATATTCCCTGTCCTCAAGGAATTTATATTCTGTATAGGGACATAACCTGCATACACATAAGTAGAAGAAAATAAATAACAATTAATCTTGGGGCACTAGCAGCTGGAAGGGGACAGAAAAGGCTTCACATAAGAGATGATATTTGTGCTGATCCTTAAAAGAACTGAAAGAACTAAAAAAGAACTAAAAGAAACAGATAGGAGGAAAGATTGAATTCTTTTGCACTCTAACCAGATTGTTTTCTGAAACAGGGGATATTTATAAACAATTTGCTTCTTGAGAAATGTGTCAAAATCAACTACAAATTAGATCCATCTTAGATGGACCAATGACAAATGAACAGATGTGAATAATGCTAAATAATATGTGAATTAACAATTACCACAACACTTTTGCTCCTGTGAGAAGAAACCAACTAAAGCTTCATTTCACCTAAGAAATGAAGCCATCCAACAGTCTTGCACCACCTGGAAGAAATCAAGAGGATCTAAAATGCATTATGTGGGTGATCAAGACTTTGCTGATGCATATGTAGATAACTTAAAAAGAAAGATAAAACAATCTAAAACATCAATTCCCCCCATAAATAATCTGAGTACACACTTAGTAAATATAAAAGATGTATACGCTTTTTAAAAAAATTGTTCAGGGAATAGTTTTAGGGAGCAATTAATCCATTCATTTATCCATTGTTTCAATAAAAAGTGATTGACTGCTAGTATGTATATCAACTACTCTGATCTTATCATACTGTTCTTGAGGTTCCTGAAAGCTATACCAATATCCCATAAGCTCTGGACAGATCCTAATGAATTTTAAAAATGGGGCACAGGCATAGTAATGTCATCCAAGGACCAATGTCCCTCAGTGTTGAGACATTTATTAATATAAAGTCAGTGTGACAGTGAATAGAAAGCTTATATCTAAATGAAGACCTGGATTCAAGCCCCATCTTTTACACATACTAGCTATGTTATCCCACACAAGTTACTTAACCTTTCAGTTCTCTAAACAAAAGTTGCAGAGATGTTGATCTTCATTGATACAGGGAATTTCCTAACTGAGGAATTCCATATACAAATGAAATTGCATTTGTGTGTGTGTGTGTGTGTGTGTGTGTGTGTGTGTGTGTGTGTGCATAGATGTATCATATCATCAAGCTACCTGCAGAATGATAAAGTTTGGGGCTATGAAATTTCGAGGACATCTGCTAATTCATATAGTGGTTGTAATCTGAGTCTATAAAGAAATATTCGTATTAATGAATTATTGTCTTTGAAGATTTATTTTTTGGGTAATAGAGCAAGAAGAATCAATAGCATGAGTGTCTTTTAACGTTCCCTTGCATTTGCCCCTCCACTGATCCCAATTTACCCAGACCTTATTGGTTAAACACTGAAAACTTTCAGTAGAAGTCCTCTTTACTTTTCCATTCCCTTTACCCCTACCATAACTGTAATCTGCTTAGATATCATCTTGTACAACTGGGATGAAGAGTGGTAAGGATGTTCATACTCCTTGGATGAGCTAGAAGTCTACAACTAGCATCCTTCTAGTGCAATAGAGGACAGCCTGGTCTTAACATTTTTCCTGCCACTATACACTCTAGACCCTACTAATGAACTCTAATGACCTCTGGGCTTTTCTATCCACTCTACAACTGAACACACACACACACAAACACACACATATGTATATGTGTATGTATGTAATATATCTGCATATATTCTAAATGATAGAGATTACACACACACATGTATAGTCTCCATCATTTAGATTGTAAATACCTCAAGAGTTGGGGATATCTTGCATTTTCTATCATGTTCCTCAGTATGTAGTACAGCGGTTGACTGATAGCATGTATTTAATAAATGATTCTGTTTGAGAGCAAAGATAGAAAACAATAGGAACTAGCACAGTTCATCTGTTCCTACAACTATTTCAACAAACATTTAAAAAGAGTAAGTCTGAGTAGTGATTAGAAAATCTAAGAAGAAACAATTGTGGATTGTTTTTTTTTGTTGTGGTTGTTGTTGTTTGTTTTTTGTTTGTTTATTTTGTTTTGTTGTATTTTGTTTTCCAATCAAATATCATGAGTTTGGTCCGTAGGTAAAGGAACAAGGAGAGAACTATGGATCAGATGTAGGCCAGGAACTCTTTGCTGTGACCCCAGATAACCATGATGAATTCAGTTCCCCAGCAGCCAACCAGAGGTAGCTTAACAGTTAATTCTTTTTTTTATTATTATTATTAATTTATTTTGATTTATCAACAATCACTTCCACATGCTTATGAGTTTAAAATTTTTCTCACCCTTCCTCCCCACCCTGCCCAAGATGGTACACAATCTGGTATAGGCCATACGTATACATTTCTATTAAACATATTTTCACACTAGTGATGTTGTAAGTAGGAATTAGAACCAATAGGAGGAACCACCAGAAAGAGGAAACAAAACTGAACAGAAGACAAAAAAAACAGCAAATAGTATTTTTCCATCTGCATTCAAATTCCATAGTTCTTTCTTTGCATGCGGATAGCATCTTCCATCACGAGGCCTTTGGAGATGTCTTAGATCCTTGTATTGCTGGGAAGGGTTAAGTTTATCAATATTAGTCATCACGCTAAGTGGCTGTTATTGTGTACAAGGTTCTCTTGGTTCTGCTCACTTCACTCAGCATCAGATAGTACAAGTCTTTCCAGATTTTTCTGAAGTCAGCCTGTTCATCACTTCTTTCTTTCTTTCTTTCTTTCTTTCTTTCTTTCTTTCTTTCTTT